>NC_059387.1:36134876-36162376 GCF_019703515.2 Myxocyprinus asiaticus
TTTTTACATTGTGTACTAACATTCACATCTGCAGCTGCTTTCACTGTATGAATGACATGAGTGAAGATCTGTGCGTGTTTGTGGTTTTCAGTAATATTGATTACCCTTGAGGTGCAGTTCTGAATGAGCACAGCGCAGTCTGCTGGTACTGGAACTGCAGAGATCTCAACGATGTGGTGGAAGTCAAGCATAGTGATTTGATCAAACCTCTAACACTAAATATCAAACGTTCAGTGTGCTCCAGACATGAATGATCCCTCAAATCATGTGTGTTGTTGAGGAGAGGAGTGTTGTTACTTTACTAACAGATCACACTCATCATTTTCACCTGGTGCAGGACGATAAAACAGGTAAAAACAAATCCTTCAGACATACATTCAGGGCTCCCACGGTCAATTCAAAATTGTGATTTCCAGGCCTGGAAAAGTCATCCAATTTAATAACATTGCAAAAATCACATAAACTTCTTTATAGTGTATGTATATTTTTATGAGCTAGAGATTGCTCTTATGTAAAGTTGAAGATGCTCGCTAGCCACAGTGATGTTCGATTTCGAATCTAAATGATGCATGCGCAAATCAGTCTGAATCAAAATTATTTTAAAATACATAATGCTGGGGGCCTGGGTAGCTCAGTGGTAAAATACGCTGGCTACCACCCCTGGAGTTCGCTAGTTCGCTAGTTCAAATCCCAGGGCGTGCTGAGTGACTCCAGCCAGGTCTCCTAAGCAACCAAATTGGCCCGGTTGCTAGGGAGGGTAGAGTCACATGGGGTAACCTCCTCGTGGTCACTATAATGTGGTTCTCGCTCTCGGTGGGGTGTGTGGTGAGTTGAGCGTGGTTGCCACGGTGGATGGCGTGAAGCCTCCACATGCGCTATGTCTCCGTGGCAACGCGCTCAACAAGCCACGTGATAAGATGCGCGGGTTGACGGTCTCAGACGCGGAGGCAACTGAGATTCGTCCTCCGCCACCCGGATTGAGGTGAATCACTATGCGACCACAAGGACTTAGAGCGCATTGGGAATTGGGAATTCCAAACTGGGAGAAAAAGGGGAAAAATCCCCCCCAAAAAATAAATAAATACATAATGCAATTATTGCAAATGCCTGGAAGGTTCATAGAAAAGTCATGGCAAATTATTGGTAAAAAATGTTTGGAACCGGACGGATTTGAGTCATATCCAAAGACCACCCATAATAGTGTACAGTATCAACACCCTAACAACATGCCAAAATCAGTTGGAACATCTTATAGGAATATTCCGGGTTCAATAGTTATGGTGCATTCAGGTCATGTCAGAATTAATGCAATTCCTACGGTGGCCTAGGAGTACAAAACAAAACAATAAATCAGAAAATGTGAAATTTGTAAAAACAGTGTTTGTATGTCAAGTCAATTATTAATATGTGGACACCACCGATGTTGTAGCGCAGTTTGTGGACATTTTAGACGGTCCCTTACACGCCGTAGGTGAATATCTGTACCTTAAACTAACTTTATCCTGCTCGCTGTTTTCACTCTGTCTCCCGTTACTTTTTTACTGGGTGATAAACCTTGTGTTTTCAGACCTGCTGTTGTTATTTGTTGTTTTGTTTTGCAATTCACGGCACTTCTTCAGAACTTGTATTTACGAGTTGTAAACTCGGAATTCTATGGATGCTCCAACATGACTGTCGCCACATCATGTGAAAACTGGCAGCGGTCGTGTACATATATTTCTGTTTAATATAGACACTGTTACCTGGAGCGCTTTCTTTGTTCTTAAACATTTTGCGATGAATTAATGTAGTGACAAAGCCACACATGGATCCGTTTTGGCATTACGAGTGTTGCAAAAGAAACGGATAAATTCCGATGTCCGCCGGCCAGAAAGTTCATAATTATGACACGACATAAACACAGAATTAAGCTGAATTGACAGCATTTGTGACCTTTTCTTTATAAAAGCACAAATGTGTGTTCCAGTGAGACACTTACAATGGAAGTCAATGGGGTCAATAATCTGTAAACATTAAAATACTCACTGTTTCAAAAGTATAGACACAAGACATAAACAATATGTGTGTTAACATGATTTTACTGTCATAAAAACACTTACTAACCACATCTGTGTGAAAGTTAGAGACAATTTTCTACAAAAATCCTGAAACTACTGTAAAAGCAATGATTTAAACAACTTTAAAACTCAAATAATGCACATACATAGTTTTAACAGAATTTCACCTCCTGAGAGCCGAGCGTGACTGCTGTGTGCATTTTCCATTTCCCTTTTTGATTTGTAACTAGTTGCACTTAATAAACATGCACAAAACATTTCTAATGCAAATAGTTTTCCTAATAATTGATGTCCACATATGGGCGGAACTAAGTTGAGACATTTTAAGTAATACCAAACTATAGAAAGTCAGATTTTTTTCATCAGATAGTTTATTATGTGTCCAGGAGTGTTGATTATTCATGTTTTACAGACATTACAGCTGATTTTCTATAAAGCTGAATAATTAATTCTGATTCAAAGTAATGTCCAGCATCATCCAATCACTGTCAATCATGTTAAAATAAAATGATACATTATAAATTCTGAATCTATGTACTGATTATCATTGTCACATGTCTGTCAAACATGTTGAGTGATCCAAACATCATCTGCAGCCTGAAACTGAACTTTTGATCAGATTTTAGGAGTGAATGCACTTAACTGCATAGAGAGCTATAGGATGCTCCCTTGCTCCCTATTTAGTGAATGACTTGACCTCCAGTGTGCTGTCTGTCTGCACTGGTCTCAGAACAGTTTGAAATGCACCTTATTTTCATCCTAACTCCATATAAAGCCTCTGAAAGACACATTTATCAGCTTTTGCATGAATACATTTATTCTCAATGTGATAATGTACAGTAAATATATATGAATGCATTTATTAATATTAATGAATAGAACTGTATTGTAGTGATAACAAAATAAAATATAACAATTTATATTAGAATGAAGTGAAATGACCCACAGATGTGTTATAGTTGAAAATTATTCAAAATAACTAACATTTTCAACTTTTGAAGGAATATGGTTCAATTTTCCACGTATGTGGACGTCACATTTATCAGGGCGCTGACACGCAAAAAATGAACTGATTTTTTAAAGCAGCATATCAAACGAAACTAGAGATGCTACTCTTTACAACCAAACAGGTTTCAATCAAAAAACTTAAAGAGGTTTCTTACCAGAGGCACTTTTGTTGGCGCTGCACCCGTAGAAGCGCTTCACAGAAATTGACGTCATGCTGTTGTGTCACGTGACGCGGTGCACCAGACGTTTTACCCTTAAATGACCGTGTAGAGTTTTGTGAACAGTATTCAGCCGGTTTAAATTCATTTAAATTATGTGTTGCATACAGCCAAAATACAACGTCCACACATGTGTACACGGGGTCACACTCACATTTCTGCCTTCCAAAAATTGACCCCATTGACTTCCATTGTAAGTGTCTCACTGGAACACACATTTAAAGAAAAGGAGGAACGAGTCGGAATTAATTTTTGTGGTAATTAATATTATGACACAAATGCTGTCGATTGAGCTCATCTTGTATTGAACACTGAAATATTCCTTTGACAACTGCATAACAATGTCCTGGCAACCACCAGCATCACTCCAGCATATTGGTGACTAGTTCTGCAGATTCAAACGCCACACAAGAAAATGTGCACATCTAATTGCATATGATACATTGTAAAATATCTCTAATTCACAGTGGCATGTTTTGAGGCAACTATTTATTTTGTTCAGCAGGAATTTTTAATTAATACAATATTTAATTGCATGACTTACAGTTTGTTAGTTTCATTTTAACACATTCATTTCAAAGCACTGACAGACACTGACTGACCTGCGTCCTGCTTTGCTCTGCTGTAGGATCTTGTGTTAACATTACTGTTATTTACTGAAATGTTTTCATCAAATGTTTTTGTTTATATATTTTTAGGACTAACACCATCTTCACGCTTTCGGGAAAAATCTCACGTTCACGGCGTGTGAAAATAAAGGACGCTTCTGATAAACTGACCACGGAAACAGCAGCATAAACGAATGAATCGCAGCCAACTTCATCTGGACACGACTGGAGTAACACACACACACACACACACACACACACACACACACACACACACGCCGCACTGGATCACTGTTACTGCATGACAAGAAAACAATTCTGCTTTTTCTGTGAGGAGAGAAAATATATCAAAATTTTAGGAAATACCATAAGTGTATAGTTCAGCCTATGAGCTCGCCATAAAGGGACATAAAAATTGTGAAAATATAAACGTTACAAATATTTACCTTTTATTTATTAGAATTTGCTCACTTTCAATAAAGCAAAAACATTGACTGAATGTGCGTGCAATATTTAACCATGCAAAGATGTGCCATCCATGTTTCATCTCGGATTTACTAATGTTGAAAATGACACACTAATGACAATATGAGAATATGAATATGCCACGCTTTTTCTCCATAAGCCATGTATGTTGTTTTTACTTGAATTCTACACCTGTTTGATGTTTCTCAACTGTGTTACTAGTGAACGTTTAGAGGAATTAAAGTGCTGTGATTGGCTGAGAGCTCTTGTAATGAGAATGAACATTTGTACTGGTGGCTGGTACCCTGAAATCTCATCGTTTCGACCAATCCCAGAATTCCCCTTGCCCAGAGCGTCACATATGAGCCTTAAACTGTACAGAAGATCCCAGATGTGTCTGTTTGTTTTTGTTTTTGAGTTCCAGTTCAGTTTGTCATCTGCTGAATGTGTTGCCCACTCAAGCTCAAATAAAATGTCAATTCCATTTCTGATCATTTTGCTGTTTCCCTTCATCAGTATACAGTAAGATATAATATATTCAGAGAATGTGTTCTTTAAAGCATTTTTCATACATAAAAACAATCAACACATTTAATATTTGCGTCATACATGGTTATGTAGGCTTCACATTTTTTGCTTTGACCAAACCATGTTTCATCGACGTTACATATGATTTTATATCTAGACATTTGCACAGAAATGGAAAGAGTTCCTTTGAATTCTTGTTAGTACTACTTAAAAAATTCATGTCTGCGTAACAACATCACAATACGATTTAGCCCACCACCTAAAGTAACTTATCTGGTAATGATCTTACACTAACAAAAATACCGTGGTATTGTGGCAATACCATTTTGGTTCATTATATTCCAACGGTACATGAATATAGTAATGATATATCAAAATACCATGCTATTATTGAGACCATCAATTTACCATGATAGGCTACCATCACAGTACTTTAAATTGGCCAAACAACCTTTTTTTTAATTATTCGCTTTATTTTCTTACATTTTTAACCACCAGTTTGTTTTACATTGAAACTGAATAAGCTATTCATCAGATTTTAAGAATATTGATTCATTTGTTTAATTTTATTTGGATTTATTTAGTAGTAGTTCTTAACTCTGAGCATGTAAATTACACGCAGACTAGCCAGTTACATGAATATATAAATGTATAAAATTAAAACCCAATTATTATAATTTCTGTGGTACTCTATGCACGGTCACTTCTGCGTTTTGCCTCGGGGCACACTTACTTCAAGCGTAGCACCAGAAACTATTTCTTTATACGCTGATAAATGCTGTCGAGATGACTTGGGGGGAAATTACTTTTCACATGCATTATTTACACAAGTTTCTTTTCATAAGAACCCTGTTGTATTTGTACTGATTTTCTTCTTTTTCTTCTTTTTTTTTCTGCCCTGTAAGTGTCTTGGCGTCAGAGACCATAAGTCATGGAGACATCAAACTTGGCAGGATGATCCCAAATCCCCCTCACTACTCAGGCGCACAAACACACACCCATCTGACCCTAGGTGGCGCTATAATAAACACTTTTATGATTAGGCTCATATATCTGGGGCCATAAGGGCTAGAATCGACTTTCATTTTCCTCTGATTCCTTGAGTCAAGCCCTACAAAATGTATATCTCCGATTTAATTTCCATCTTTTTTTTTTTTCAATTTGGAATGCCCAATTCCCAATGTGCTTTTAAGTCCTCGTGGTGGCGTAGTGACTCGCCTCAATCCGGGTGGTGGAGGAAGAATCTCAGTTGCCTCCGCGTCTGAGACCGTCAATCCACGCATCTTATCACGTGGCTTGTTGAGTGCGTTACCACGGAGACATAGCGCGTGTGGAGGCTTCACGCTATTCTCCGCAGCATCCACGCACAACTCATCACGCGCCCCACCGAGAGCGAGAACCACATTATAGTGACCACGAGGAGGTTACCCCATGTGACTCTACCCTCCCTAGCAACCGGGCCAATTTGGTTGCTTAGGAGACCTGGCTGGAGTCACTCAGCACGCCCTGGGATTCGAAACGCCCTGGGATTAGCAAACTAGCGAACTCCAGGGGTGGTAGCCAGCGTATTTTACCACTGAGCTCGCCAGGCCCCCATTTAATTTCCATCTTAATTTTTTTTTATAAAAAATAACAAAAAATTCTGAATTTCTGCAAAAAACTACTTTTTCTAACTCCTCCTAGACTGTTAGTCCAATCGGCACAAAATTTGTATAAAATTTGGTTCCTATGAAATCATCTACAGACCCCCCTGACAAAAAGTTATCAAAGAATTTCGATACGTCAAATCGTTCCGAAGATATTAACGATGCATTTCCTTTGGTTGAACGTGATTTGAGTAGTTGATCAATATCTACTCAAGGCAAAGTCCAAACGTAACCAAACTCGGTACACATAATCAACAGGACATTTAGAAGATGTCAGCAAAGTTTCGTACAATTCCACCCATAGGGGGCGCTACAACTAAAACACTGTTATAACTTTGCAGCCATTTGACCGACAAAGTTCAGATTATATATGCATCTTCTTTGGTTCAAATGCTAACATATTCGTAAAAAATCGATTCGACAAATTAACAGAAATGGCCAGCGACGGCCATTTGATATAATCAAATTTCAGCACCTTATAACTCGTATTGGGAATGGCCAAGGGTTATGGAAATTACTATACACAAGCAGGGTGTCAACTTGAAGCTGCATATCAACTTTTGTGACAATCAGCCACATGGTGGTGCTATAATTAGCCAATTCATGTTTTTGCTCATAACTCAGAAACCGTATAGGCTACAATTAAAAATGTGGAGCTTCTCCGAATCCACCAGTGCCCCCAAATCATATGATAACTTGCATTTCCATATTTTCTACAATTTCGATTTATTTGGAAAAACCTAGGCCGTTTCCTCAGTTTCCATGAAATCATCTACAGACCCTCCTGACAAAAAGTTATCAAAAGAATTTTGATTGATTTAGTCATTCAGAAGATTTAAGCTAATACATTTTTGGGTGTGGCCTGTAATCACTAATTGGCCTGTATCTTGTGAGCGAAAAATTCAAACATAAAAAACTTAAAACACATGGACAAGAGAACATTCTTAGGCCACATGCATCAATTTGGGATGCTAGGGGGCATTATAACTTAAAGTCATATTTGTGCTACTGTGATTAAGACAGTTAGAGTTAGAGTTAGGGTTCCACAGGATCTTTCCTGTCAAATCAGATTATATTTGTCATTTTTCCATATGTGCTTGGCCCCCGATAATTACTGCTTGAAGCTATATTTTAGATTTATTTTGCTGGATAAAGTACAGCCCTGTGTGATATTATAAGTTAAAATAATATGATAATTGATGATACTGCAGCTTCACAGCAAATGATGGAGTGAACGATAATATATTTCTTAACGCAGTGACTCTTTAACCATACAGTTTGTCTAATAGTGGTCAATATTAGTTTATTGTATTGTATTTATGCAGTATAATATAATTTTCAATTTCAGTAAAATTTGCAAAATAAAAATCGTGTCCCGTTTCTGAGAGATTTGTCATGTGCATGTGCGGGGATATGCCGAACTGAAGAGAGCACTAATGACGGACAAATGCTTATGAGAAGTGAACATTTTATTCTCTGTTTTTTTCTTTTATGTGCAAAAAAAGGACAGTTAACAATGATGTAGTAATTTGACACAGTAAATATATATTTTAAATTGTGTGTTAACACTTTACAATAAGGTTCCATTTGTTAATATGCATTAATGTATTATGAGGTATCATGATCAAACAATTAACAACATATATTTTTTTCAGTATTTATTCATTTTTGTCAATATTAGTTACAAAAATAGAATTGTTCTTTGTTAGTCCACAGTGCATTATGGTGTTAACATACACAACGTTTGATTTTTAAAATCTATTAGTATGTTGAAATTAACATTAATTAAGATTAATAAATGCTGTATAAGTATTGTTCATTGTTAAATCATGTAACCTAATGTTGTTAACTAATGTTAACAAATATCTTTATTGTAAAGTGTTACCAATTGTGTTATTGTATCATTACTTTATATTTATGAATATTGTGGTGTGATATTACAGATTAGTGCTTTACTCATGTAATCTCATGCTTTGACTGGGGGAAAATAATAATTTACCAAAAACAAATGTGTATTATGTGTGGTGTTCTCCGTGATGTTTCGCAGCTCTGCAGATATCGCTTAAACCTCAACTGAGCAACTGTCCCACATCGTCTTCAGGTGATTGTTTGTGATCTGACATGAATCTCACTTGTAAATCACTGTACAATCGCTGGATGTAAATACTTTGCACACAGAGGAAGCCTTACACAACGGTATAGCAGTGCTCGGCCATTCTGCAAGCTCAAAACGTATGGATTTAAACTTTTGGAGCTCATTACTGAGATAATATGTATACTTTTACTAAATAAAATCACATTTGTTGTGATAAATCCCTTTATTTTAGAAAGAATAGTAGTTTGCTACAACATCTTGACACTTTCGCGTTTAGCTGGATACGAGACCGGAAGATTGTCAGGCCCCTCAGATTTCACCGGAAATACGTAGGCTACGTTCCATGCATAGACTCCATTACCCTCGTTTCGCGCTCCAGAGATTTGCGTAGCCGTGCCTGCGCATCTCCCTCTGTGTGAGTGCGCTGTTTGCGTAGCTGTGCCCGTGTCTACGTACGCGCTTCGGTCACTGCAGTTCCGTGCTGGCGCAGCGCGTCCTTCCGCCAGTGCTCGTCCTCGGCCTCGCACACAACAACAAAGTATAAAATTCTGCACTGGCGCTGGTGACATTTAACACACACTCTCACAGTGGATCAAAACAGCACAATAAAGGTAAGAAACGGATTTTGGCTGCGGATTGAAGCAGCTGCTGGAATATTGCGTAATGTTTTTGCGCGGGATGGCGGCGCGCGCCCGCGGGAGTGTTCATCATGGCCCGCGCAGCTCGCGCCACTGAATCCGCCCTCAGCGCGCCCGGTTACCGAACACATTCCGCTGCTCTCGGTGCTCTCCGTTCCTCGGGGCTCGTTTAGAGGAGAATCGTCGTGTTGCTTGATTAAATGTCGATTAAAGGCACCGAAGATGATGTGTGTGCTAATGCTAAGATTAGCTTCAACAGAACCGAACTAGAGCAGAAATGACAAAATAACCGATTAAATATAATTATATTGACCAAACAGGATATTTAAAGAGTAAAGCAACAGTTTAACGTGCTAAAACACACCTCGCCGGTTTAGAAGAGTGTAAATGAAGTTGTTTTGTCGTTTGTGGCCCGTATCGAAACATCACGTGTCATTTAAAGTGTTAATAATCTTCATTAAACCAAATTAAACAGTGTTTTAGTACATGTTCTGTGTTTTAGAGAGATTTCAGATGGTTAAAATTGATTATTTATTGACATGATTTTATCAGACATTCCATGATCATTATTTATCAATTTACACAATTATTATATTCATAAAACTCAAAAATGTTAATAGACCTAAATTATAAGCATTCATATGCCTGATGTTGGTACACAAACACCTCTAAATGTTCTAAAAGATCAAATGCTTTTGCATACTTGGCTACACTAGTTAAGTTTGGTTTATCAAAAAAAAAAAAAAAGGGTCTTGGGCATCATGTTTATGTGATTATTTAGTGAGAGAATAATGTTTACACATATTTAACTGTGTTTCAATTTAAAAAAGTTACTCAGAGGTCCTTTGAGGACAAAAAAGTCCACATCAAAAAAATGCCATAATATTATATATTAATATTATTTTCCACTTTCACTGACTTCAGTCCTGATCATAACTACCAAATATTCATTAATTTTCAGGATTTTAACCATTTAAATGCCAGTTTGTTTACATAATGCCACAGTTGTTTTTTTACACACACACACGCACATTTCTCAATACACACATACAAAACACACTCTGACATCCTTACCAACACACACACAATTTTATCTGCATCATTTATTCAGTTGTCCTGCAGTGCTCTATAATACAGCAAACAGAGAATAGGGGAAAAGCATGTATTTGCTCCATAGGCTAAACATGAGAAAAATGGCGCCATCTGGTGGAAAATATTAAAAATGTACATTTTGAAGCCAGGGCTCCAGAATAAAAGCATAATATCATAGAATTCATGATTTTATGCTTTAATGGCACTGGGTCAAATATTGCAGTTTTAATGGGTTTCAATGGGGACATTTTTGTCCTGAAGGTCCTGAGTGTAACTATTTTGTGTACACAGTGTATTATAGGAACTGAGTTGAAATATCAGAATTCCCCCAAAAATACACACCTTTGGCCAAATTTATGCCATTGGCATTAACACAGACAGAATGATCGAAAAAACAAAAATGTCCCGAAGGTCGCACAAGGGTTAAATGAGATTTATTTATTCACAAATTGTCCTGATTTTTTCACAGAATCACATGTAATGAATTCATGGAATTTTATGCATACGATAAATTTATTGTACACATTTATTTTACTCGATTCACTCAAAACCTTTTGTATACTGAACACACAAAGTCCAAACTAATGTCAGGCAAAGGATGCAGTTATTGGCCCATTATATCAAAACAGCAGTGTCATTTAATCAGTCTATATGTTACGGCTATACGATTATGAGAAAAATCATAATTGACGGTTATTCCACTTGATATTGTAATTGCAATCCATTTCGATTAATAGGATTTGCATTACAATACTTATTTGTGGGGCATCTACATCCCATATACTTAATGTAGGATACACTATACAAAACAAGCTGAAAATCGTTCCTGAATTACGTTTTAAACATTGGTAAATCAGTACCTAAACGGTCAACTCCACATTGTTTTTTTATCAGCATGAAAAACAAACCTGTTCTTGAAATTATAAATAAATAATTCACATAAGTGGGTGATTGGTTCCAATTCTCAATCGTTTGAAAACATCACATTGTAAATTGAAAATTCGGACGCAACGGGAGTAGACTGTAATTTACACTTTTCACTAGAGCTGTGCGATATGGCCAAAAGTATTATCACAATATTTTTTTATAGTATGATAACGATATTTATCACGTTATACGTTTCATAGCATGAATGAGGGAGGAAATGCATTCCACATGTTTGCTGGACCTTAAGAATGAATGTAAACATACAGTAACTTGTTTGTTTACAAGTAAACTCCACAGGGTAAGCTACATTTAAGGTATACTCTGTTTAGGATGTAATCCTACATAATGTGTTTGACCTGTTTTCGATGAAATTTCGCCAATTTCATCATCTTCAGCGGACAGTCACAGTCCAGCTCCAAATGCAGCATAAGCTGGATCGCTAACTGCTAATAAACATTACAAGAAAAGATTTAGTGACCGTGCTATGGATCATGAAAAAAACGTATAAACATCGTCTAGGTGTAGAACATAGGCTAAATATTAAAAATGACTCAAGTTTATCATCGATATCGTAAAAAAAAAATTGGATAAATATCAATATTGTTTTATCGCCCAGCCCTACTTTTCATGATTAGAAAGTTGTGGCAAATTGATTATTTATTAAATGTGCATATGTCAATATGGTAATAATTCCGTACTATGGTATTACCATTTAATTCCTACACTGTACCATGGTACTGCCATAGTGCTTTTTGTAATGGTCCAACTCTTTTATTTTATTTTTTTATAATTGTCTCCACAATTTGGAATGCCCAATACCCAATGCGCTCTAAGTCCTCGTGGTGGCGTAGTGACTCGCCTCAATCCGGGTGGCGGAGGACGAATCTCAGTTGCCTCCGCGTCTGAGACCGTCAATCCGCGCATCTTATCACGTGACTTGTTGAGTGCGTTACCGCGGAGACGTAGCGCGAGTGGAGGCTTCATGCTATTCTCCGCAGCATCCACGCACAACTCACCACGCACCCCACCGAGAGCGAGAACCACATTATAGTGACCACGAGGAGGTTACCCCATGTGACTCTACCCTCCCTAGCAACCGGGCCAATTTGGTTGCTTAGGAGACCTGACTGGAGTCACTCAGCACACCCTGGATTCAAACTCACGACTCCAGGTGTGATAGCCAGCGTCAATACTCGCTGAGATACCCAGACCCCCCCAACTCTTGTAAATAAACCTAAACACTGGAAAAATATTTCAACTGAATTAATTCTCATACATTTTCTTGTTCCCTCAGAAATCCGCTCCAGTATGTCAGAAACTGTGAAGTATGTGGACGATGAGCACAAAACCATCTTTCTGAAGCTACTGAACGAGCAGAGATTGGAGGGCGAGCACTGCGACATCGCGGTCGTCGTTGAGGACGTGAAATTCAGGGCGCATCGCTGTGTGTTAGCGGCATGCAGCAACTACTTCAAAAAGCTTTTCAAGAAACATGAGGTGGATAGCTCCTCCGTCATAGAGATTGACTTCATCCGCTCAGACATCTTTGAAGAAGTGCTTAATTACATGTACACCGCCAAGATTTCTGTGAAGAAGAAAGATGTGAATCTAATGATGTCTTCAGGACAGATACTAGGAATCCGGTTTCTGGATAAGCTCTGCTCTCAGAAGCGAGACATGTCCCCCGATGAGAAAAATGACCCCAGGAACGCCAGCAAGTTTCCGTACGACATGGTGAAAATGGGGCTTCCGACGGACGATCCTCCGTTAACTCAAGACAATGACGTTCAGGTGCTCGGGGACCAAGATGATGCTCCTTCTGATGATATTGTGGAGGAAGCTCAAAGCAATCATGACCTGGACAAATCGCCCAACAACGCCCTGAGAGTGCAGGAGGCCATCCTGAAAGAGTTGGCGCAAGAAGAGGTACATAAGGTGAGCTGCTACGACCAGGAGGTGGAAGCCATGGACACGGAACCCAAAGAACTGGCGGCTCACACACAGACGCTGTCGTTCGCGGACAGCATGGGCGACGTGAAGGACGAACAGCCCCCCGGATGGACGACGGCCACCACCGACATGAAGTTTGAGTATCTGCTCTATGGCCACAGAGATCAGCTCGCCTGCCAAGTGTGCGGCAAGACGTTCGTCGACGAAAACCGCCTGAGGAAACACGAGAAACTGCACTCGGCCGACCGACCGTTCGTTTGCGAGATATGCACCAAAGCATTCACCACGCAGGCCCATTTGAAGGAACACCTCAAAATTCACACGGGCTTCAAGCCCTATAGCTGCGACTCCTGCGGGAAGTCGTTCATCCGCGCTCCCGACCTGAAGAAACACGAGCGTGTGCACAGCAACGAGCGGCCGTTCAGCTGTCAGATGTGTGAAAAGGCCTTCAAGCACAAGTCGCACCTGAAGGATCACGAGCGACGCCACAGAGGAGAGAAGCCGTTTGTGTGCGGCTCATGTACGAAGGCCTTCGCCAAAGCATCCGACCTGAAGAGACACGAGAACAACATGCACAGTGAACGCAAACAGTTGACGTCGAGCGGCCTTCAGAGCGAAACCGAACAGCTCCAGGCCGCAGCCATGGCCGCCGAGGCTGAGCAACAGCTGGAGTCTATAGCGTGCTCCTAACATGCTCAACGGTCCATTCATAGACATTTCATTTGGCTAAAATGTTGTAGTTTTCTTCTCATTTTTTGTGGGCCTCATTTGACTCATTTTCGGAACTGTTTGAATCGCAGATCTTGATTGTGATTTTAATTGTAGACTATTTGATTTACACTGATGACTTTTTTGCTTTTTTATATGTAAATGGTGCATTTTTCTCTTACTGTACAGTTCATACCAAATGAATTTGAGTATTTATGGCAGCCAGATGGACGATGAAACACAAACATGTTGCAGTTGGACAGCGCCGGTTTCATGAAATAAACTGGACACGTGGGAGATTTGTAATGCTGACAAAAGAACACATTTGAGTGAACAAGCCTTTGGTCAATCATTCCATCCGTTTCTTGCAAAAGGGTGGGAAAAATTTACACGTTGAGATATTTTTGCTGTAATAAACAACTGGTCAACCATTGAAATGTATGTAATGTTTTCTTGTTAGTGTTCATGAACATGCCGTATCTCTATTCCCGCATAGAATTCCTTATAAAATACTGTAGACATTAACACATATCCCCCAATATTCAGATGAGGTGTCGGCCAATATCGGTCATTTCAAAAGATCATTCTCAAATAATGATATTTAGTCCCTCCTCCAATCCTGAACAGGCATTTTTAGCATTTTACTGTTTACTGAATCATATATTTCTAGAAAACTTGTATTTTTTTTCACTTCACTGCTGATTAAATTTTGATGAATGTTTTGAAGAGTGGGTGAAATGTACTTGCGTGACATGAGATGATGGGTGAAATGTATGGAGTGTTTGCAGGTTGTGTTGAGTTGCTGTAGAAGGCTGTGATGGACGTTCATGTACAGGTGAGTTTTACTCCTGCAGGTGCGCTGCGGCTGACATGAGGCAGGTAACATTTACCCTGAAGCCGAGGAGATCCGTTTCAGGTACAAGTTTTACAACTTGTTATTTTGCATCATACATTGTCTTTGAACAATGTTGCTTTTAGTTAATGTTTAAAAAAAATAAATCCGTTTTAAATGAGTAAATGTTACTACTGCTGTTTGCAGCTCTTATCAGAATACGGTAATTCGTTTATTTCTCTGCATGAATGAGCAGGATATGCAGTAAGTTACAGCTAAAGGTCTGTGAACACTGGATTTTGTGTTATCTGGTATGTAATCCTTAAAAGCAACATTCCGGGTTCAACACAAGTTAATCTCAATGGACAGCATTTGTGTCATAATGTTGATCACCACAAAAATTAATTTCGACTCGTTCCTCCTTTTCTTTAAATGTGTGTTCCAGTGAGACACTTACAATGGAAGTCAATGGGGTCAATTTTTCGAGGGTTTAAAGACAGAAATGTGACTCTTATAATTTTATGAAAACACTTACATTAATACTTATATTAAAACGTATTTGAGCTGTAAAGTTGTTTATACACACACACACATATATATATATATATATATAAATTTAGGGTTTACGGTGTTACATCGTCATGGCAACAAAGTTGTAAAATTGGCTAATACAGAGTTGGGAGTGTTACTTTTGAAATGTATTCCATTACAGATTACAGAATACATGCTGTAACTTGTAACATTCCGTTAGATTACTCAAGGTCAGTAATGTAATCTAAATACTTTGGATTACTTCTTCAGTACTGGTAGATTTTTTTCACTTGTTTTGACTATAAAAACTCTGTCAGTACAGTAAGACAAAATGCACATGTTAAAAATACATTCTCTGAAAAACCTAAATATCTTATGCAGTGTTGTTTCTAAAACAAGATACATCAAATTGATCTTGTTTTAAGGATTTTTAGATATTTTTACAGGAAAACAATTCAAAAATTATTATCAAGAATATGATTTTTGCCCTAATATCAAAGATCTTACTAGAAAAAAAGAAATTATGATCTACTGTGAATTTTCTTGATAAAAAAATACGATTGTGACTGATAACATGTGCATGTAAAATGGATAGAAATAGCATTTTATCTTAGCGTAAAGCTGACAATTTACACAAGGTTTATTTCTATTTCTTCTGCTCCAAACTTACTTCAAACGTACTTCTCTGTCTGCTCGTATGAATGTAACACATCAAGTCAGTGGTGGCTCAGCAGTTAAGGCTCTGGGTTACTAATCAGAAGGTCAGGGGTTCAAGTTGCCACTGTTGGGCCCTTGAGCAAAGCCCTTGACCCTATCTGCTCCAGGGGTGCTGTATCATGGCTGACCCTGCACTCTGACCCCAATTTAGCTGGGATATGTGAAGAAAAAAAAGAATTTCACTGTATATGTGCAAATGTATAATGTGTGAAATATAATTATAATTAATTATTAATTACATCATGAGAAAGTGTTTCACCGCTGTTCAAATACACTTTGGATCACATCATTTATATGTATAAATGTTTTCCATCTGAAAGGACTAAATATTAAATTAAACAAATGACAGTAAAATGCAAAGTAATCTCTTCAGTAATCTAAATACTTTCTGAATGTAACTGTATTCTAATTACCAATGATTTAAACTGTAACTGTAGTGGAATACAGTTACTAATATTCTGTATATTAAATATGTAATCCTGTTACATGTAATCCGTTACTCCCCAACACTGCTCATATCTTTCCACAGATGTGTTTAGTAAGTGATTTTATGACAGTAAAATCATGTTAACACACATATTGTTTATGTCTTGTGTCTATACTTTTGAAACAGTGAGTATTTTAATGTTTACAGATTGACCCCATTGACTTCCATTGTAAGTGACTCACTGGAACACACATTTAAAGAAAAGGAGGGACGAGTCGGAAATTAATTTTTGTGCTAATCAACATTATGACACAAATGCTGTCGACTGAGCTGAACCTGTGTTGAACCCGGAATATTCCTTTAATTTACTGCAGCGATTTACTTTAGTTTCATTAAATCATATTTTGTGTTTCACAGAAATACTGCACCCACAGGATGAAACTGGATAAAGAAAAGCATGACAAAAGGTCAGAAACAGACACATCGTAACAATAAAAAGGAATTTAATTATTATTAATATTATTATTATTATTTATTAATTTAATGGTGTTATATATTACACAATTTGATTCATTTTTTTAATGAAATTGAAATGCTTAAAAATATGCTAAAATAATTGTTTGACTAAATGAGCTAAATACTGTGCAGATATTTAATTTTCACTTAAACATGATGTTCTGGATGTGTCAGAGAGGAGAAATAATCCAAGCATTCTTCTGAAGAGAGAGAAAAAGACTCGAAGCGGAATGGAAAGCACAAATCCTCCTCAAAGGTAAAAATATGACAGAAGTTCATTAATGAAGACTGAATCACGTGTTTAAAATCTAAATTATTCTGTGTTCTGATTAGATGAAACACTCCCTGTCATCAGGAGAAGCTCAGTCTGTAGATATCAGGTGTATGTGGAATATTCACTCTTGTTTAATGAAATTCTGTGTTAGTAGCCTCATATTCATGTGTGTGTGCAGTGGAGTGAAATGTGAATCAGGAGATGGTGACATGGATGTGGTGAGACCTCATGATTTAGTTTTATTTTCATTCTAGATGACATTTGAATGGACTGAAATGGCTTTAATTTTTGTGATCTGGTATGCAGGAAAATAATACTTTAGTTCTTGAAAATGTAAATTGCATGTGCATGCTCATTCTGCAGGATGCTGATGGGTCATTTAATGTCTGTTTATTTCACCTGTGTGATGCATAACATCTGACTTTGAGCCCTTTCATGATTCAGACAGAGGGCTGATCTGTCAGTGCTGCTGTGGTTATTGTCAGTGTTTGATAGGTTTTGTGTTTGTACAGGAGGATAATGGTCATGATTGTGTGTGTGTGAGGTGACAGTAAAGGGGACCGACTGTGAGTCAGCGGGCATCACTCGGGTCAGTCCACCGGTCAAGATTAGAAAGATGAAAAGACTAAAGAGAAACATGACACATGAGATAAACATCAAGAGTCTGTGAAGAAAAGAAAAAGTTCTGAACATGACAAATCAGAGAAGAAGAAAAAATCAAGAGAGACACAGACGAGGACAAGAAGAAAGAAAAGGTGAAGAAAGATGTCAAAAAAGACGAGGAGCCTTATAGAACTGCTTTCCTTCAGGTAGTCTTTAATGATTCAATTGATCATTTTACCATAAAATTAAAGCTTGTGTCTCTGCACACCAAAATATTAGTTTCAATGAATTTTTTTTATATAATTTGCAGAAATTTTATCATGTCAAGGAGTAATTTATAATGTTAATCATTTAAATTTATTGAAATTAGTTTTATTGTAATTATTCAAAATAGTTCATTTTTAATTAAAAAAATTTTTTTTAAGTAATAACATTTTTAATTGCTATGTTTTACAGATCAAGTATGGTAGTTTTATTAAGTTGTTTTGAATTATTTATTATTTTTTCAGTTATTAAACACACACTTTTTTAGTCTTTTAGCAGATGCTTTTGTGCAAAGCGAATTACAAATGAGGAGCATAAGCAATTTAATTATAATTTTTTAATGCTTAATAAAATTATTGATTGATATTTCGATCTCAATTAATTGAGGGACATTGAAGAATTATTTGAGACATGGCCGGAACTGAAAAACCGACCGCTGATGTTGCCGGTCGAACACAAATACATGTGACGCAATGATGCGCAGCGGCGGTGAGGAGAGTGCGCATGCGCATACACGCACATGTCCGTCTGTATGGAATGAAAAGATGTTTGTGTTTTGTTTCACGACTTGTTTATATTTCAGCGGAACATAATAAAGATGTTTCACTCATTCACTCTATTAGACTTCATTATACTCGTGCTCCAGCAGTTAAAACACTGTCAAAGTACAGGTCAGTTCAAGTGCTAAAAATTACTACTCAATATATTAATAACATTATAGTTACACATGTGCTTTTATGCGTTTGAGAGGTGCATATAACATAACATGTTAATGTATTTCCTCCTGACCACATATCTAATAATCTGGGCATTTTTATTCTGTTCAATCTGTTATCTCAAACTGGAGCTGTAGAAACAGCCTTTAATTGTCAGCAATTAAAACTCTTGTGCATTTGATGAATAAAGTTGGGCTTGACTTCCATCTACAGGTGGGAAGAGGGAAAATCATCAGGCAGTCAGAAATGGAGGAATCTTGAACATAAAGGTCCATATTTCCCTCCAGAATATGAGCCGCTGTCTGATAACGTCAAATTTTATTATGATGGTGAGTGCATCATGTGTAGTTTATCTCGTGTGTTTCCTCACTGAGTGGAGTTATTACACCAGCTCGTGTCTTTGTGTTTTCAGGAAAGCCGGTGAAACTGAGTCCAGTCACAGAGGAAATAGCAACGTTCTACGCTAAGATGCTGGATCACGAGTACACCAGGAAAGACGTGTTTCAGAACAACTTCTTCACTGATTGGAAAGAGGTGAGAAGAATTCATCAGCTCTCAGTTCTGCTTCCGCCTGCAGTTCATTAACTGAATTGTCTTCAGGAAATGACTAAAGACGAGAGGAAGCTGATCAAGACGCTCTCAAAGTGTGACTTCAGTGAAATCCACAAATACTTTGTGGAGAAGTCGGAGGAGAGGAAGAACATGAGTAAAGAGGAAAAGCAGGTGAGTTTTTAAGGTTCATTTTGAGGGGGTCTGGGTAGCTCAGCGAGTATTGATGCTGACTATCACCCCTGGAGTTGTGAGTTTGAATCCAGGGTGTGCTGAGTGACTCCAGCCAGGTCTCCTAAGCAACCAAACTGGCCCGGTTGCTAGGGAGGGTAGAGTCACATGGGGTAACCTCCTCGTGGTCATGATTAGTGGTTCTCGCTCTCAATGGGGCGTGTGGTAAGTTGTGTGTGGATCGCGGAGAGTAGCATGAGCCTCCACATGCTGTGAGTCTCCGAGGTGTCATGCACAACGAGTCACGTGATAAGATGCGCGGATTGACGGTCTCAGAAGAGGAGGCAACTGAGACTTGTCCTCCGGCACCCGGATTGAGGCGAGTAACCGTACCACCACGAGGACCTACTAAGTAGTGGGAATTGGGCATTCCAAAACTGGGGAGAAAAGGGGATAAAAAATAAAAATTAAAAAAAGGTTCATTTCAAAGGTTATGTGTGACTTGTCTGCTAGCTCCACATGTGTTTCACTTAGGTCCTGAAGGAGGAGGCCAGTCGTCTGACGGAGGAGTACGGTTACTGTCTGCTGGACGGACACCGCGAGAAAATCGGAAACTTTAAGCTAGAGCCGCCGGGTCTGTTCCGCGGGCGAGGAGAACACCCAAAGATGGGCAAACTGAAGAAACGCATCCAGCCCGAAGACGTCATCATCAACTGCGGCAAGTGAGTTTAACAGGGATCCCAGTAAAAATGATATCTCTATTTTTTTGTCCTGCTGATGGATTTCATTACACAGAGATTAAAAATGTTCAATGCAAAAAGTAAAATACTATAAAAAATCTAGTTTTATACAACATGTTTCACTTAATGAACATACAGAAAAACTACATTTAAACATATTACATTTCACAAAAATTATAATGCATAAGTAATAAACAGCAATATTATATATTTATTTTGACTGAAAATGTTAATTCATGAAAAGTGCCATGCAGAGAACATTTCTGAGTGATGACACAAACGAGTCATTGAATCAGAGTTGTAAATTGATTCATTGAAACTGACAATTTGAACGGATGAACCGAAATGACTTGCTTTGGTGTTTTTGCGACTGCGGTTTAACACCCTGTCTACACCGGCCACACGAACGCTTTAAAACTGTTAATTTGTGTTGTTGGCATTAGTAGCGCCAGCGTGTGCAGTGCAAAATGGAACGAGACACCCGTTTACTGTCGATGCAACGGACACTTCCAGTGTAGCATCATTGATTCTAATGCTTTTGTCATGCCGCCCGTGTCTGGTGTAGACCGGGTGTAAACCTGCATCCGAATATGCATACTTCCCTACTATATAGTATGGCAAAAGCAGCATGCTATGAGCTGATCAGTTAAGGAATATTCCGGGTTCAACACAGGTTCAGCTCAGTCGACATCATTTGAGGCATAATGTTGATTACCACAAAATTAATTTCGACTCGTCCCTCCTTTTCTTTAAATGTGTGTTCCAGTGAGACACTTACAATGGAAGTCAATGGGGTCAATAATCTGTAAACATTAAAATACTCACTGTTTCAAAAGTATAGACACAAGACATAAACAATATGTGTGTTAACATGATTTTACTGTCATAAAATCACTTACTAACCACATCTGTGGAAAGATATAGACAATTATACAACTTCGTTACCATGACGATGTAACACCATAAACCCTAAAATGACTGTAAAAATTACAATTTAAACAACTTTAGAGTTCAAATAATACACAAGTTTGAACAGTAGAATTAAAGCAAATGATTTTATAAAATTATAAGCTTCAAATTTCTGTGTTTAGACCAGGGACTAAAAACGGTTCAAGGAATGAAAACCAAAAAACGAACACAATTTTTTTGCAGAGCGTAACCGAAAACGGGAACAAAGTGATTTTCAATTGTTCTGGAGTGAAAACTTTATTTTTAAATGCTGGTAACTGGTTATAACCGGTTAATTTTGTTCTGATAATTTGTTAATGAAACTAAAGGCCAAAGGTCTTGTTAAAGTACATTTATGCCTGTAAAAATGAAACATGTGCTTTGATCCTGAAGGAAACTGCTGCATCACACATTTCTTAATTGCCCGTTGTGGATGTGTCATTCTGTGAATGAAAACCGTTTTAACAACTATGTATAATTACTGCATATACATGCACGGTTAATCCAGATACAAGGAAAAAGTTATTAGAGGTAAAAAGTACTTTTCTCATTTGTTTCCAAATCTTCACTGAATTATTGTTAGATATGATGCATTAATTCAGATTTGATGCTGTTGGGTTTTGACTCAGAAGCAGATCTTAGCCAATCAATCCACCATTTTGCTTATTTTAGTGAGGCAAGTATCTTATTTTGGGCTTGTTTTTCCAGACCATGTTGCTTGTTTCTCTTGTGAGATCTGACAGCACTGTAATTGGTATTTCACCCACCCCTTAGCGCACAGTACTGTCACTTTAAAAAGAACGTTATTAACCGTTCTTTTATTTTGTTCTAACCGGTAACCTTTTGGAAAGGAGGCTGCGGAACTTCCCTCTAAAAATTGACCCCATTGACTTCCATTGTAAGTGTCTCACTGGAACACACATTTAAAGAAAAGGAGGGACGAGTCGAAATTAATTTTTGTGGTAATTAATATGCATCAAATGCTGTCGATTGAGATTAACTTGTATTGAACCCGGAATATTCCTTTAAAGTTACGATTTTTCACAAATTCATATTACAGAAGCTGACATTGCCATGGTTACCAAGCAGATACAATCTATTCACATAGAATGAACATTATGACTTTGAACAGCAGTTTGAGACCAGTAAAACACGCAAGCTGACATGTGAGATGAAAGTGGCATAGAAGCAACAAGAAATAGGAAAGTTAATGGACAAATAAAAAGCACATCGCTAGATTTATTTTCACCAGCAAAGTCACGGCGAATACATCACGTAACCCGGCTTTACTAACACATGATGTTTCTCTCCGCAGAGACTCAAAGATCCCTGAAGCTCCTGCAGGTCACCGGTGGAAGCGTGTTCAACATGACAACACGGTCACATGGCTGGCGTCCTGGCTGGAGAACATTCAGGGACGACCCAAATACATCACGCTGAACCCCAGCTCCAAACTGAAGGTCAGATCTTCACGTCAGATCCAGATCTCACTGCAGGAGATTCCAGACTGACCGCGTGTGTTTGTGTTCAGGGGGAGAAGGACTGGCAGAAGTATGAAACGGCTCGTCAGTTGAAGAGGAGCGTGGACTCGATCAGGAAGGAGTACCGACGTGACTGGACGTCCAGAGAGATGAAGACCAGACAGAGAGGAGTCGCACTCTACTTCATTGATAAGGTGAACTGCTCTTGTTCCGGCAGATCAACTAAATCTGATAACACGTCTGCCAAATGAATAAATGCTCTTCATAGGTGACAAATTCATGTCTTGTTATTGTGACCCTTGAGTTGATGCTGAAGTGTTTAATATCTGTAGCACTACCATCTCAAATGAAATTGCAAACATAACCGATGAGTTTCCTTCTCTGCCATTGCTTGGACAAATGGGTTGTCCCGTCTGAAACTCCATCAGCACCATTAGTTGAGTCAGAAATTTAAATTGACATGTCGGGCCGCTCAAACAAATGGATCAGGGTGTTTCTTCAACTTCAGGAACTTTTAGCACTATGGACTTCTTGACAATAAAGTCTTATTAAAACATTTAATTTATCTACTACTAAGAGGCAAAATTTTGGCACACTGCGTATCAAACACTGTTAGGTTTATGCTTAATACCAAAAACTACTTAAACTTGTTTTCTCTTTGAATCAAGTTTTTTTTCTTACATCATTGACAAGCAGTTTTGTCTTAAGCATAAATGTTACAATGTTGCGTTAGATTTATTTGAAAACAGGATGAAATATCATGCCTAACACACAAGTAAATTAATCACGTTTTAAGAGATTGCAGTGTGTGTTGGAAATGATGTGGTTTTGGAAAAAGTTGTGGAAATAATTTTCACGAATAAATATCTTTATGTAGAAGATCGCAGCTTTAAACATGTAATATTTTGTAGTTTTATAATGGAGTTGTAGTGAAGACCGAGCCAGCCAACCGTGCAGCTGGGTTCATTAACAGTAACACCATGTAAAACGGTCAGAAATCTAGGGGTAACCATTGACAACCAACTCAATTTTACCGACCACATCTCAAAAGCAGCCCGATCATGTTGATTTGCACTCTTCAACATTAGAAAAATAAGACCCTTCCTCTCCGAACACGCCACACAACTCCTTGTTCAGTCTCTTGTCATATCTAGACAGGACTACTGTAATGCTCTTTTAACCAGACTTCCTGCATACGCAAGTAGGCCTCGGCAAATGATCCAGAATGCAGCAGCACGTCTGGTCTTCAATGAACTCAAGGCGAAATACACTGATGTTTTGTTCTGCCAGTGTGTTTAATGATATTTCTCCTGTTCGTGCACTTCTCTGAAATTCTGAGAACTCGGTTGGCATAAGAGCGTTGATGATTGGTTAAAACTAATCGTTGGTGTGGTTTTGTTTTTTTAATTTACAATGTTGCATGCCAGCTGAGGAGTTGTAAACTAGGTTACTGTCATTAAAATGGATAACTCTGATTCCCGTCTCAGAGATTGTGCAGAAGTATGCTTTTTTATATGATTCGCAGCACAAACTCCACAAAGACAGCGTGGCTGCGACAAATGTGCAGATAGAGATTGGACTCGGATCAAATAACCGGTCACCAACAGTGGAAGGGGCTCCGTGACATCACACTCTAAGTCATTTTAAAACGATGTGGCTTGTAGTATAAACACCGGCTTTGTTCGCTTAGGGTGCTTTAGTTCGTCCAGGAGAGAAAAATTTGGCTACTTCCATAGTATAAATCAGGCTTTAAAATGAAGCGCTTCTGTTGTATGCTTACTAATTTTGTAAGTCCCTTTGGATATACACTATATTGCCAAAAGTATTCGCTCACCCATCCAAATAATTGAATTCAGGTGTTCTAATCACTTCCATGGCCACAGGTATATAAAATGAAGCACCTAGGCATGCAGACTGCTTCTACAAACATTTGTGAAAGAATGGGCCGCTCTCAGGAGCTCAGTGAATTCCAGCGTGGTACTGTGATAGGATGCCACCTGTGCAACAAGTCCAGTCGTGAAATTTCCTCACTACTAAATATTCCACAGTCAACTGTCAGTGGTATTATAACAAAGTGGAAGCAATTGGGAATGACAGCAACTCAGCCATGAAGTGGTAGGCCACGTAAAATGACAGAGCGGGGTCAGCGGATGCTGAGGCGCATAGTGCGCAGAGGTCACCAACTTTCTGCAGAGTCAATCGCTACAGACCTCCAAAGTTCATGTGGCCTTCAGATTAGCTCAAGAACAGTGCGTAGAGAGCTTCATGGAATGGGTTTCCATGGCCGAGCAGCTGCATCCAAGCCATACATCACCAAGTGCAATGCAAAGCATCGGATGCAGTGGTGTAAAGCACGCCGCCACTGGACTCTAGAGCAGTGGAGACGCGTTCTCTGGAGTGACGAATCACGCTTCTCCATCTGGCAATCTGATGGACGAGTCTGGGTTTGGCGGTTGCCAGGAGAACGGTACTTGTCTGACTGCATTGTGCCAGCTGTGAAGTTTGGTGGAGGGGGGATTATGGTGTGGGGTTGTTTTTCAGGAGCTGGGCTTGGCCTCTTAGTTCCAGTGAAAGGAACTCTGAATGCTTCAGCGTACCAAGAGATTTTGGACAATTCCATGCTCCCAACTTTGTGGGAACAGTTTGGGGATGGCCCCTTCCTGTTCCAACATGACTGCGCACCAGTGCACAAAGCAAGGTCCATAAAGACATGGATGAGCGAGTTTGGTGTGGAAGAACTTGACTGGCCTGCACAGAGTCCTGACCTCAACCCGATAGAGCACCTTTGGGATGAATTAGAGCGAAGACTGCGAGCCAGGCCTTCTCGTCCAACATCAGTGTCTGACCTCACAAATGCGCTTCTGGAAGAATGGTCAAAAATTCCCATAAACACACTCCTAAACCTTGTGGAAAGCCTTCCCATAAGAGTTGAAGCTGTTATAGCTGCAAAGGGTGGGCCGACGTCATATTAAACCCTATGGATTAAGAATGGGATGTCACTTAAGTTCATATGCGTCTAAAGGCAGATGAGCGAATACTTTTGGCAATATAGTGTAAGTGTCTGCTGAATGAAAAAAATTGATTTTTATAGTTTAACCTCCTGAGACCCGAGCGTGACTTCTGTGTGCATTTTCCATTTCCCTTTTTGATTTGTAACTAGTTGCACTTAATAAACAAGCAAAAAAACAAACAAACATTTTTTAGAGCAGATAGTTTTCCTAATAATTGATGTACACATATGTGGTCAGCGGGACTAAGTTGTGAAATTTTAAATAATATCAAACTATAGAAAGTCTTATTTTTTTCATCAAATAGTTTATTATGTGTCCAGGAGTGTTGATTATTCATGTTTTACAGACATTACAGCTGATTTTCTATAAAGCTGAATAATTAATTCTGATTCAAAGTAATGTCCAGCATCATCCAATCACTGTCAACCATGTTAAAATAAAATGATACATTATAAATTCTGAATCTATGTACTGATTATCATTGTCACATGTCTGTCAAACATGTTGAGTGATCCAAACATCATCTGCAGCCTGAAACTGAACTTTTGATCAGATTTTAGGAGTGAATGCACTTCACTGCATAGAGAGCTATAGGATGCTCCCTTGCTCCCTATTTAGTGAATGACTTAACCTCCAGTGTGCTGTCTGTCTGCACTGGTCTCAGAACAGTTTGAAATGCACCTTATTTTCATCCTAACTCCATATAAAGCCTCTGAAAGACACATTTATCAGCTTTTACATGAATACATTTATTCTCAATGTGATAATGTACAGTAAATATATATGAATGCATTTATTAATATTAATGAATAGAACCGTATTGTAGTGATAACTAAATAAAATATATTAAAATGAAGCCAAATGACCCACAGATGTGTTAATGTTGAAAAATATTCAAAATAACTAACATTTTCAACTTTTGAGGGAATAAGGTCCAATTCCAAGTCGCGAGTTCGAATCCAGGGCGTGCTGAGTGACTCCAGCCAGGTCTCCTAAGCAACCAAATTGGCCCGGTTGCTAGGGAGGGTAGAGTCACATGGGGTAACCTCCTTGTGGTCGTGATTAGTGGTTCTCGCTCTCAATGGGGCGTGTGGTAAGTTGTGCGTGGATCGTGGAGAGTAGCATGTGCCTCCACATGCTGTGAGTCTCCGTGGTGTCATGCACAACGAGTCACGTGATAAGATGCACGGATTGACGGTCTCAGAAGCGGAGGCAACTGAGACTTGTCCACCACCACCCGGATTGAGGTGAATAACAGCGCCACCACGAGGACCTACTAAGTAGTGGGAATTGAGCATTCCAAATTGGGGAGAAAAGGGAAAAAACATTTTTTAAAAAAAATCTATACATAAGACTTATTTTATTTTTGGGATTTTCTCCCCAATTTGGAATGCCCAATTCCCAATGCGCTCTTAAGTCCTCGTGGTGGTGTAGTGACTCGCCTCAATCCGGGTGGCAGAGGACGAATCCCAGTTGCCTCCACGTCTGAGACCGTCAATCCGCACATCTTATCACGTGACTTGTTGAGCGCGTTACTGTGGAGACGTAGCGTGTGTGGAGGCTTCACGCTATTCTCCGCGGCATCCACGCACAACTCACCACACGCCCCACCGAGAGCGAGAACCACATTATAGCGTGGTGGTTATAGTATAAGTATTTTTAACATAAAAAAATGACTCCGCTTTTAAAGTGTGTGTGTGTGTGTGTGTGTGTTTAGCTGGCTCTGCGAACAGGTAACGAGAAGGATGATGAGTCCGCCGATACGGTGGGCTGCTGTTCT
>NC_059387.1:36167376-36187376 GCF_019703515.2 Myxocyprinus asiaticus
AACGAAACGAAGCGAAACGAAAAAGTCTTTCAGGAAGTGTCTCAGCTGCTGACCGCACACAGCTACCACCGGATCTACCAACAGTGTAGGGAAAAGTTAAAAAAAATGTAAAAGTGACTACAGAACCATCCAGGACCACAACAGCCGGAGTGCTTCAAACAGAAGAAAGTGGAAGTGGTTCGACCAAATGGACGCTATCTATGGCAATAGACCGGCAAGCAATGGGAGGGAGAGTGCCCTGGACTCGGCGTTGTTGGAGTCCATGATGGAGGATGGTATGTTTTGTTACGTTAACTCTATATTCTGCTTGAAAGCTTCACTTTATTTAGTTGACCAGCTACTGGAAAGCTTGCTTCTAAAACAACCAGGCCAATTTAACTGTTACACTTGTGTAAAATCACAATGCAACATCTGCTTTATGCAGCACAATGAGCTAGTAGCTAACAGCTAGCGGTCGTGTTATTGTTTATGGTCAGTAACGTTTGTGTCGCGTTTAAGATGATGTCACAGCAGTAGAGGCGGCGCAAATATGACGATCAGCCTATAATCCCACCCACATTGAGGTGGCACTAAACTGCAGTGGAAAAGCAAGCTCAGAAAAGTAAAGCAAGTCGAGTCGAACCGTAACGTGCAGTGGAAAAGTGCCAGTTAGACCATCTCTGGAACGCTCCCAGGTGGATATTTTCTATGTATACAAGCAGCATAAAAGTGCAGCTCCTATCAACTTGAATGGGAAAAGACCGAAATCTCAAGAAACATTTGGTCAGGATTACGATCACAGAACATATTTCAAATCAGCAGTTAAATCTGACAGCAACAGTATCATATATTGTGCTGCTTTATCTCAGATTACACTAACAAACTGAATTTTTCTGGCTGGTCCGGCTAATGCGCATGTGTGTTCTCGAGTTAACTGACAGGCGATGTCTGTTTTTTTAAAGGTGATTGGCTCTTTTACCTGTAAGGTGGAACTTTTCCAGTTCCGGTTTCTCCCACTCATTTTAATACATGTGCTCCGTCTCCGTATATCGTTTTTGACAGTGTGTAGTGCGTTTTTACGGAAACTAACAAGCTGACTAGCGCGTAACTTGGTACAAGTACACTTGTTCATTGGATTCGTTGAGCTTGTTTACATGGACACCAGAAAGCCACTTACTGCAGAAAGAGCGTTCCCATTTACATGCATTGTTTAAGAGGTGTACTCTTTTCTCGCCTATACATCCGGTTCGGTCAGTAAGCAGTTTTCTCCACAGCAACATTACTTCCCCGCAACGCTTGTGTAAATAACAACGTGGCATCCGAGGAAGACTTTGGTATTTTATTCTCTGCTGCTTTGCTTTATTTCCAGATATTCCAGAGTTGTTGCTGTGTTTGTTTCCGTCACTTTCTATCACGACCTGCAGCGGAATTGCGCTGCAATAGTGGGGCTTCCCTCCGGGATTCCCCCAATGAACGAGCGGATATACGTGAACATGAGGGACAGTCGATATTTTATATGGGTGTGTATAATTGGGTATAGTTTATATATAGTGTACTCCCAGAAATGTTGAATTCTTTCCGCTGTGTTGAGTTGTTGTTGGGCTCCGTTCTATGATGTTTGTACTCTTGTCTGTTCACACACATGCTCACTCTTTAAAAACCTGCAGGAACGTCACTGTTGTGTTTACATGACCACATATACGCCCATGTGTGTTAAACCGCTTTCTCT
Organism: Myxocyprinus asiaticus; assembly: GCF_019703515.2. NCBI lineage: Eukaryota > Metazoa > Chordata > Actinopteri > Cypriniformes > Catostomidae > Myxocyprinus > Myxocyprinus asiaticus. The sequence continues at coordinate 36,169,085 of NC_059387.1, forward strand.
TAATCTCTTAAACGGCGTGAGGAAATCAGCGTTCTTGTTTACATGACGTTTCAGAATGCCGCTTTCTGCAAAAACCCTGGAATAAACCGTCTTCTTAAGTGCATGTAAACATGGTCATTGTCTGTGCAGATATAAGTTGTTATATCACATATACACTATATTGCCAAAAGTATTCGCTCACCCATCCAAATAATTGAATTCAGGTGTTCCAATCACTTCCATGGCCACAGGTGTATAAAATGAAGCACCTAGGCATGCAGACTGCTTCTACAAACATTTGTGAAAGAATGGGCCGCTCTCAGGAGCTCAGTGAATTCCAGCGTGGTACTGTGATAGGATGCCACCTGTGCAACAAGTCCAGTCGTGAAATTTCCTCGCTACTAAATATTCCACAGTCAACTGTCAGTGGTATTATAACAAAGTGGAAGCGATTGGGAATGACAGCAACTCAGCCACGAAGTGGTAGGTCACGTAAAATGACAGAGCGGGGTCAGCGGATGCTGAGGCGCATAGTGCGCAGAGGTCACCAACTTTCTGCAGAGTCAATCGCTACAGACCTCCAAAGTTCATGTGGCCTTCAGATTAGCTCAAGAACAGTGCGTAGAGAGCTTCATGGAATGGGTTTCCATGGCCGAGCAGCTGCATCCAAGCCATACATCACCAAGTGCAATGCAAAGCGTCGGATGCAGTGGTGTAAAGCACGCCGCCACTGGACTCTAGAGCAGTGGAGACGCGTTCTCTGGAGTGATGAATCACGCTTCTCCATCTGGCAATCTGATGGACGAGTCTGGGTTTGGCAGTTGCCAGGAGAACGGTACTTGTCTGACTGCATTGTGCCAACTGTGAAGTTTGGTGGAGGGGGGATTATGGTGTGGGGTTGTTTTTCAGGAGCTGGGCTTGGCCCCTCAGTTCCAGTGAAAGGAACTCTGAATGCTTCAGCATACCAAGAGATTTTGGACAATTCCATGCTCCCAACTTTGTGGGAACAGTTTGGGGATGGCCCCTTCCTGTTCCAACATGACTGCGCACCAGTGCACAAAGCAAGGTCCATAAAGACATGGATGAGCGAGTTTGGTGTGGAAGAACTTGACTGGCCTGCACAGAGTCCTGACCTCAACCCGATAGAGCACCTTTGGGATGAATTAGAGCGAAGACTGCGAGCCAGGCCTTCTCGTCCAACATCAGTGTCTGACCTCACAAATGCGCTTCTGGAAGAATGGTCAAAAATTCCCATAAACACACTCCTAAACCTTGTGGAAAGCCTTCCCAGAAGAGTTGAAGCTGTTATAGCGGCAAAGGGTGGGCCGACGTCATATTAAACCCTATGGATTAAGAATGGGATGTCACTTAAGTTCATATGCGTCTAAAGGCAGATGAGCGAATACTTTTGTCAATATAGTGTATGCTGTGGTTATAGTATTAGTGTCATGTGTTTGAGTGAGGTAATTAAGCTGTTAGTAAAGCGCTTCATTTTGCTGATGTTCAGCTCTTTCTGTTCACACAGCTCAACATTCTGGATTATTGGATAATAGATTATTCAAACATTTCTAGATTTTTCTTTTTCTAAAAACAGATGTTTCTCTAGATGTGTCTTTTTCTGTTTGTGCACTTTTTTGGGGGGGATTTTTCCCCTTTTTCTCCTTGTTGAGCATGTTACTGCGGAGATATAGCGTGTGTGGAGGCTTCACGCCATCCACCGTGGCATGCACGCAAAACTCAACACGCCCCATTGAGAGCGAGAACCACTAATCGCGACCATGAGGAGGTTACCCCATGTGACTCTACCCTCCCTAGCAACCGGGCCAATTTGGTTGCTTAGGAGACCTGACTGGAGTCACTCAGCACGCCCTGGATTCGACCTTACAACTCCAGGTGTGATAGTCAGAGTCAATACTCGCTGAGATACCCAGACCCCCCGCTTGTTTGTGCACTGTTAATATCTTGCAGTATTATGTTCTTGACATATTTTCGTCAGTATGTTTCAATTAAAATCAGCAATTATCTTTTTTATCACATCTTCATTATCATTGACATAATAAAAAAAAAACCTTCATCAGTGAACATTTTCGGCAGTCATTTCGTTGATGACATTAACACTGGTTTAAGAAAAGTCTGATTTCTCAGTATCAGTAAGTTTGGTAGGTTTTCATCGGGGTTCATCGCCATAGTAACTTGTGCTAACCTGCTCCGGGTCAGGTGTTCTCGATCACATATCTCACACACACACTGGACCAATCAGATGGAAGCAAAGTGACCGATCTCTGATGCAATTTAAAGCGCACTTCAAAGAAACAGTTTTGGAAATCCATAAAATCAGCTGTTTAATGAAGAACATGTTTTTTTATTTTTACTTTTGGGGGAATAATGTCTCAATCCACGCGTGTGGACATCATGTTTATCAGCGTGCTGACACATGAAAAATTAATGGATTTTTTAAAGCGGCATATCAAACGAAACTAGAGACTCTACTCTTTACAACCAAACAGGTTTCAATCAAAAAACATAGAGGTTTAACCCTTACATGACAATGTAGAGTCTTGCAAACAGTGTCCAGTTCGTTTAAATTAATTTAAATTATGCATTGCGTATAGTGAAGCCAAAATACAACGTCCACACATATGGACGTGGGTCGCACGAGGTTAAAGACACTTGAATGGTTTAATCAGTTACCCACACTTGCCATAAAGTATATATATGAAAAAAGAAACCTAAAATAAATCTGTGAAAAAGTTATTTCACTTGAAGTGCAATAAAAGCACATTAGCACACCAAATGCTTCTTTATTGCTTGTCATGTTGTTAGAAAGAACAAACAAATACTGTAGGTCTTATTATGAATTTATAATAGTGTTAAATGGCACAGAGCTTATGATTTCAATTAATATCAAAACTTTTAAAATGAAAATGCCTATGTGTTCTTGTTGTGGACCTACACTAGCGGTCAAAAGTTTGGAATAATGTTCAGATTTTGCTGTTTCGGATGGAAATTGGTACTTTAATTCACCAAAGTGGCATTCAGCTGATCACAAAGTATAGTCAGGACATTACTGATGTAAAAATAAAAGAGCACCATCACTATTTGAAAAAAGTCATTTTTGATCAAATCTAGACAGCAGCCATCACTCCAACACCTTATCCTTGAGTAATCATGATAAATTGATCATTTGGTACTAGAAAATCACTTGCCATTATATCAAACACAGCTGAAAGATATTTGGTTCATTAAATGAAGCTTAACATTGTCTTTGTGTTTGTTTTTGAGTTGCCACAGTATGCAATAGACTGGCATGTCTTAAGATCAATATTAGGTCAAAAATGGCAAAAAAAGAAACAGCTTTCTCTAGAAACTCGTCTGTCAATCATTGTTTTGAGGAATGAAGGCTATACAATGCTTTGAAAGATTTCATACAAAGGTGTACACTACAGTCTTCAAAGACAAAGGACAACTGACTCTAACAAGGACAGAAAGAGATGTGGAAGGCCAGATGTACAACTAAACAAGAGGATAAGTACATCAGAGTCTCTAGTTTGAGAAATAGACGCCTCACATGTCCTCAGCTGACAGCTTCATTGAATTCTACCCGCTCAACACCAGTTTCAGTTTTTTTTTCTCCCCAATTTGGCATGGCCAATTCCCAATGTGCTCTAAGTCCTCGTGGTGGCGTAGTGACTCGCCTCAATCCGGGTGGCGGAGGACGAATCTCAGTTGCCTCCACATCTGAGACCGTCAATCCGCACATCTTATCACGTGGCTTGTTGAGCGCGTTACCACGGAGACCTAGCGGTCTGTGGAGGCTTAACGCTATTCTCCGCGGCATCCACGCACAACTCACCACACGCCCCACCGAGAGTGAACCACATTATAGCGACCACAAGGAGGTTACCCCATGTGACTCTACCCTCCCTAGCAACCGGGTCAATTGGTTGCTTAGGAAGCCTGGCTGGAGTCACTCAGCACACCCTGGATTCGAACTCATGACTCCAGGGGTGATAGTCAGCGTCAATACTCGCTGAGATACCCGGGCCCCCGAGTGTAATGCATTTTAACCCCATTGAGCTTTTGTGGGATCAGCTAGACTGTAAGGTGCGTGAGAAGTGCCCGACAAGACAGACACATCTATGGCAAGTGCTACAGGAAGTGTGGGGTGAAATGTCACCTGAGTATCTGGACAAACTGACAGCTAGAATAACAAGGATCTGCAAAGCTGTCATTGCTGCACATGGAGGATTTTGTGATGAGAACTCTTTGAAGTAGTTGCATTCCTTTCAAATTGTAATAGTAATTTTTCATGTTATTAATGTCCTGACTATACATTGTGATCAGTTGAATGTCAGTTTTGTGAATAAAAGTACCGATTTCTTTCCATAAGAGCAAAATCTGTACATTATTCCAAACTTTTGGCCACCAGTGTATCTAAATTCACTTTCACAGTGATATATCAGTTGTTTATATATTTTAAATAGATTCAGAATTAGTTTCGCTGTCTCAAGCTCTAGTGGTGTTTCCCGCTGTGGAATATCTTCAGCGTTTTCATAGTGATCTTTAGTGGAGCAGTAAATGAGACATAAATCGCTTTTTCTCTCCTTCCACACCGCAAACGTCATTCATTCATGTGAACGCGCTGACGAACTAATTATAAACCCTGGATCAAACTCTGAGATGACAGATGAAGTTGATAACCAGTGTAACCCTAATGAAGCCTCACTGGGTTTGTTGAGTGTTGTCCAACTAAAACCAATCCTGAAATACTGAGTTTTCTTCATGATACAGGGCACCAACGTGACCAAAACGTTTAATCTAAGTACAGTACTTGAACCACATTCAGAGACGGTCTCACCTGACCGTTGGGATTGTATCACCTGTGATGGATGTTTGTACCAGGTGTAAACTGGACCTCTCTCTCTTCAGGCTGGTAGAAAAGAAGGAGAAGATGGTTCAGAGATTATGTGAACAGTTGAAGAAGCTACAGCTGCAGGAAACTGATCGTGAGGAGAATAAGGTGATCGCTTTGGGCACGTCCAAACTCAACTATCTGGACCCTCGCATCACTGTGGCCTGGTAACTACTGATGAACACACACAAGCACGTGTACTGTACACTGACTGACATTTCTTAAAAATGACAAACGACAGTTAGTACTAATGATGATAAAGTCTTACTGCAGTGGCTTTAATATTAGGGCTGGGTAACAATAACGATTTTCCGATGTATTGCGATCTTCATTTGAACAATATCGATATCAGTTCTAAATCCCAAGATCGATCTCACTCACGCTGTGCGACTAAACATGTCTGTGATTCTCCACTGGCTGGTAAACATTCATATTTCACTCCGCAGTGATTGAGTAGTATAGTGATGAAGAAGTTCAACAGCGAGATCATTTCACTGCGTGTTGAGAGGAAACGTTTTGTGTGTCCAAAGACAAGATCCACACAATCCATTTGTCCTTGAACCGTGTCTCTTTTAATATCCTTTCTGTTCTTTACAGAATAGAAAATGAAAACATTTATTTGTAATGAAGAAGCCATGTGACTTCACTCTCGTTAATATGAGCTCAAACAAAACAAACGCTGAACTGCCTGTAGTCTTAAAGGGACAGTACAGTTTTAGCACTTGTTCAAACATGTAACACTGTATAATAATGTGTAAATATATAGATATTTAGAAACACAATCATACATTCTGAAATATTTTAACTTTGTCAAACACTGTAAATATTAAAGAACTTACAAATAGCCTCCTACAGCTTTGATATAGGGGGTTTTGGTGACATTTGCTCCATTAACCAAGTGTGTTTTTGTTTTGTTTTAATAGTACTTTTAATAAAGTAGCACTTAAAGCTGATGTAACTTATTCTGTGTTGAAATACTGTCTCCTATAACAGTTTTGAGCAACCCACTTCGACCCACCCCAACGACGTTACTCGACCAATAGCGTGAGTTGTGGGCGGGGCTATCTCTTTGTTTGACCAATGGTAGACGGGGGGAGTATTCAGAAAGCTCTTGAAAAAAATCTATTTTTGCAATTGTGTTTGGTGGCGCAGAAATGACATACTTCAGCTTTAAATGTAGATGTGGATTTGTGTTTTCATTTTATGGTGCTAACCTTTAATGACCTTAAATGTAAAGTAATTTTGTGTTTAAAGATGTGTAGTTGACATAAAATTCCATATATAATAATGATACGAGCTGTCACTGTTTAAAATTTGATGACATGTATATTGATAGAATGTGGAATTTTTTATATTTTTAAAAAGCTTAAATGTCATCATAATGATTAAATAAAATACACTATTTCACATACTGTAGTGCGTTAGGTCATATCAGAAAGTATATATGAAAACTATAAATGTGAAGACACCCCATCCCAGTTTGCTTAATATCTTTATCAGTTTTCAGTTGCATTATGCTTACATGTAAAAACTTAAAAATGACTAGCCAGTGGCAATGTTTTTTCCAATGTGTCCTTGGACGGTTGAAATAGTTCAAATTATGCATGTTAACAAACATGTAACACAATATATGCAATTTCAAGACCTCATGCTTATTGATGGAATACATGAAATTTGTACATTTTTACAAAGCAAAAATATGACCAAAATAATGAAAACTGCTGATAAAATGTGTGAAATGAATATTTTCGTGATGTACCCGATTAGAAAGTCCCCTGTATAATTTACAGCATTAGGACTGAAATATACCCATGTGAATTTGAATCAAATTCAAAGTTTGTGAATCGAATCAGGAAATCTGTATGAATACCCAGCCCTACTGAACAGTTGTATATCAGTTTCAGAGCAGGAAGTCAGTAGACGAGACTCGCTTTAATCTGATGTTTTTTGGTAGGTGTAAGAAACATCACGTCCCCATTGAAAAAATCTATAACAAAACCCAGAGGGACAAGTTCGCCTGGGCCATTCACGTGACGGAGGAGCACTTCCAGTTCTGATGCCTCACAATGACACCTCTGAGAATATGTGTTTCTCTTTATTTTCTACAGGTTGAATGATATACTCATTATTTGTGTTGTGTGCTTTTAATTTTCTCTGTTGTGTAAAATGATAAAACTTCTCTAGTAAAATCTAATTGTTCTATTTCGGTTCTTCCTTGCATGTTAAATTGAGATCCTGCGACTTTAGTTTGAGTGACAGCTGCCATTTATGAGTCTTGTGCTTGTAAAGATAAAAACGACAGTATTCTTGTGTTGAAATCAAAGAAAATGTGGTTATGTGCAGATGATAAGTGATACTAGTTTGCATTTCAGACATTGTCAGGCTTAAACATTTTAATATGAGCACGTAAGTGACATCAAAATACTGAAGGAGTTTTTTTTTTTAAAGTATGTCTTCAATATTTGATCAGGCGCTTCCACCTGGTGACTTTAAATGAGAGCGAAGGTGCCGTTCGGAATGTCAACGCGATGGCCGCCGTGTTAGAGTCACTGCCGAGGGATTACAGATCTCATGGGAGACGTTTACTGCACGTATGACTGATGTGAAACCAAAGAGATGTATCACACAATTCACTCGTCTCACTTTCACACAGTGTCATCATTAAGGAGTGAGACACTTCTGCGTTCATGGCTGGAGACTGCAGAGGGATTTCAGCGGGATTAGAGTTTCTCTGACAGGATTTGAGCTGCTGCTGAAGGGAACAGTTCGGAATAAAGGAAAACTCTTACAGTGTGCGTTTTAGTTTGTTTGCAGGAGTGTTCAGTTAATGTTGTCTCCTAAAGCTGCAACAAAACACAGTTTAGCACAGAAAATGCTCTTGTGTACATTATTACACGTGTTGTTGTCTATGAAACATCTTGAATGTTCAAATACATTCAGACCTCAAACAGATTTCATCAGATGTTCCCAAGACCACCAAAATATCTGTGGGATCAAGCAACAAAGATGTAAAGACCCTTATTATATAGTCAACATGAAACACTGGACACAGTCCAAATATTACCTCAACGTGACATTGTTTTCTAATTAAAAGAAGATAAAATGACTTGATTTTCTTCATGTGGAATTGATGGGACGGTGTGAAATGATTGATGATATCATCTGAAAAGGAAAGTTGTTTCAGAGGCAGAGCAAGTTATTCGATTTTGATGAAAGATTATGACGACAAACATAGGACGTGTCGAATTCATTGAACCCATTGGGTTTGAATGCCACCCTCTGGATGGGCTGCTATCGTGAATTTGTTTTTCTTTTCTCCCCAATTTGGAATGCCCAATTCCCAATGCGCTCTAAGTCCTCGTGGTGGCGTAGTGACTTGCCTCAATCCGGGTGGCGGAGGACGAATCTCAGTTGCCTCCGCGTCTGAGACCGTCAATCCGCGCATCTTATCACGTGACTTGTTGAGCGCGTTGCCACGGTGACGTAGTGCGTGTGGAGGCTTCACACTATTCTCCACAGCATCCACGCTCAAATCACCACATGCCCCACCGAGAGCGAGAACCACATTATAGTGACCACGAGGAGGTTACCCCATGTGACTCTACCCTCCCTAGCAACCGGGCCAATTTGGTTGCTTGGGAAACCTAGCTGGAGTCACTCAGCACGCCCTGGGATTCGAACTAGCAAACTAGCGAACTCCAGGGGTGGTAGCCAGCGTCTTTACCACTGAGCTACTGAGCTTTTGCACAGATGATCTTCAGACTAAGCCACAAAAAACCAAATTAATTCTGAAATCGTTCTGTAGTAAAGCACAAACGTAGCTGACTGTGAAGATGGCAATTAGGAATTGGATCAGTGTATTGGCAATGGTTTTGCATATTAAAACAAAACTTGGTTTGAATCATTTCTAACCGGTTTGATGTGATAGCTACATTTTGTGCATTGACTCTCAACTAGTTGGAGCATTTGAAGCTGTTCTATGTTGTAAAATACAACACACCCTTTTGACGAAATTCCTTATATTTTGTCTTTTATTGCTTAATCATGTCCATTTGGTGCTTGGCTCCATAATGCACCCTTTTCACAGACTGTGATGATGCATTGATGATGCATTTGTGGCATGATGTTGATTACCACAAAAAATTATTTCAACTCGTTCCTCCTTTTCTTGATAAACTGGCTGTATTTATGCAGCACAGCAGATTGATTCCTCCAGCACCGTGAGCCCCATCTGGACGAGCAGCGGTTTGTTCACTCACTCTACCACATTAAAGATCTCCTCATCACTTCCTGAAGAATAGCAGGAAACACTGAACTCCATTTCTCCCACAGTTCTGCCACAGCGTCGATGATTGGCACTTTGTTTTTAACTCCATACAGAGTCGATGAATGCAGCTGTTAAATGAAACTTCTGAGGCGTTTTTGACATGAGAAACAAATAAAGTGCTGATTTATTTAGTCAATAAAGGCACGTTATGTTCAGAGAACAAAAGGACAAGCAAGTGTGGCGTCATCCTTTTGTCCAAGATTTTATTCCCTCGAGAGTTTGCGTTTCTTTATAAAAGCACTGCACTTTAATGAAACTATGAAGACAGAGTTTGAGATTAAAAACACTGTAATCATCTGGAACTTCCACTTTTAAAGGCAGATTATTATGTTCACTCTTGATTCTAACATCCCTAAAGATCCTGAATGAAATAAAGTGCAGAAACAATTGAATTTATAGCAGGTAAAATATGATTCTGTAAGTTTTTCTGGTCACAAAATGCATCAAGATCAAAAATATGTATTTAATTTGATTGAATATTGATGGAGCAACATCATTTGTGTGAAAAGAAATCATTGTTTCCATTCAAATTGAGTTTTTAAAAAAGGTGGTGAGGGAGCCGTTTACCCCTCACTTTGGGTAAAAGCCCCCAGGGGGGTTAAAGTGATATGGTGTAGATACCGGGGCAATAGATATAGGGCACAATTGGTCAACTAATGCAAATCATGTTGAGACAGCAAGATGCTTTTATGCGTAACAAATGAAGAGGATGCTTACTCAAAATAACTACTTCAGAAAAATCAAGCATTTCCAGTATGTCTGTCTGTCTATCTGTCTGTGTAACAGTATGTCTGTCTATCTATCTGTCTGTGTAACAGTATGTCTGTCTATCTATCTGTCTGTGTAACAGTATGTCTGACTATCTATCTGTCTGTGTAACAGTATGTCTGTCTATCTGTCTGTCTGTCTATCTGTCTGTGTAACAGTATGTCTGTCTATCTATCTGTCTGTGTAACAGTCTGTCTGTCTGTGTAACAGTATGTCTGTCTATCTATCTGTCTGTGTAACAGTATGTCTGTCTATCTGTCTGTCTGTCTATCTATCTGTCTGTGTAACAGTATGTCTGTCTATCTATCTGCCTGTGTAACAGTATGTCTGTCTATCTGTCTGTGTAACAGTATGTCTGTCTATCTATCTGTCTGTGTAACAGTATGTCTGTTCATCTGTCTGTGTAACAGTATGTCTATCTATCTGTGTAACAGTATGTCTGTCTATCTGTCTGTCTGTGTAACAGTATGTCTGTCTATCTATCTGTCTGTGTAACAGTATGTCTGTCTGTCTATCTGTCTGTGTAACAGTATGTCTGTCTATCTATCTGTCTGTGTAACAGTATGTCTGTCTATCTATCTGTCTGTGTAACAGTATGTCTGTCTATCTATCTGTCTGTGTAACAGTATGTCTGTCTATCTGTCTGTCTGTCTATCTATCTGTCTGTGTAACAGTATGTCTGTCTATCTATCTGCCTGTGTAACAGTATGTCTGTCTATCTATCTGTCTGTGTAACAGTATGTCTGTCTATCTGTCTGTCTGTGTAACAGTATGTCTGTCTATCTATCTGTCTGTGTAACAGTATGTCTGTCTATCTGTCTGTGTAACAGTATGTCTGTCTATCTGTCTGTCTGTCTATCTATCTGTCTGTGTAACAGTATGTCTGTCTATCTATCTGCCTGTGTAACAGTATGTCTGTCTATCTATCTGTCTGTGTAACAGTATGTCTGTCTATCTATCTGTCTGTGTAGCAGTATGTCTGTCTATCTGTCTGTCTGTGTAACAGTATGTCTGTCTATCTATCTGTCTGTGTAACAGTATGTCTGTCTATCTGTCTGTCTGTCTATCTATCTGTCTGTGTAACAGTATGTCTGTCTGTCTGTCTATCTATCTGTCTGTGTAGCAGTATGTCTGTCTATCTGTCTGTCTGTGTAACAGTATGTCTGTCTATCTATCTGTCTGTGTAACAGTATGTCTGTCTATCTATTTGTATGTGTAACAGTATGTCTGTCTATCTGTCTGTCTGTGTAACAGTATGTCTGTCTATCTGTGTAACAGTATGTCTGTCTATCTGTCTGTCTGTGTAACAGTATGTCTGTCTATCTGTCTGTCTGTCTATCTATCTGCCTGTGTAACAGTATGTCTGTCTGTCTGTCTGTCTATCTATCTGTCTGTGTAACAGTATGTCTGTCTATCTATCTGTCTGTGTAACAGTATGTCTGTCTATCTGTCTGTCTGTCTATCTGTCTGTGTAACAGTATGTCTGTCTATCTATCTGTCTGTGTAACAGTATGGCTGTCTGTCTATCTGTCTGTGTAACAGTATGTCTGTCTGTCTGTGTAACAGTATGTCTGTCTATCTATCTGTCTGTGTAACAGTATGTCTGTCTATCTGTCTGTCTGTCTATCTATCTGTCTGTGTAACAGTATGTCTGTCTATCTATCTGTCTGTGTAACAGTATGTCTGTCTATCTATCTGTCTGTGTAACAGTATGTCTGTCTATCTATCTGCCTGTGTAACAGTATGTCTGTCTATCTATCTGTCTGTGTAACAGTATGTCTGTCTATCTATCTGTCTGTGTAACAGTATGTCTGTCTATCTATCTGTCTGTGTAACAGTATGTCTGTCTATCTATCTGTCTGTGTAACAGTATGTCTGTCTATCTATCTGCCTGTGTAACAGTATGTCTGTCTATCTATCTGTCTGTGTAACAGTATGTCTGTCTATCTATCTGTCTGTGTAACAGTATGTCTGTCTGTCTGTCTGTGTAACAGTATGTCTGTCTATCTATCTGTCTGTGTAACAGTATGTCTGTCTATCTATCTGTCTGTGTAACAGTATGTCTGTCTATCTGTCTGTCTGTCTATCTATCTGCCTGTGTAACAGTATGTCTGTCTATCTATCTGTCTGTGTAACAGTATGTCTGTCTGTCTGTGTAACAGTATGTCTGTCTATCTGTCTGTCTGTCTATCTATCTGTCTGTGTAACAGTATGTCTGTCTATCTATCTGTCTGTGTAACAGTATGTCTGTTCATCTGTCTGTGTAACAGTATGTCTATCTATCTGTCTGTGTAACAGTATGTCTGTCTATCTGTCTGTCTGTGTAACAGTATGTCTGTCTATCTATCTGTCTGTGTAACAGTATGTCTGTCTATCTATCTGTCTGTGTAACAGTATGTCTGTCTATCTATCTGCCTGTGTAACAGTATGTCTGTCTATCTATCTGTCTGTGTAACAGTATGTCTGTCTATCTATCTGTCTGTGTAACAGTATGTCTGTCTATCTATCTGTCTGTGTAACAGTATGTCTGTCTATCTATCTGCCTGTGTAACAGTATGTCTGTCTATCTATCTGTCTGTGTAACAGTATGTCTGTCTGTCTATCTGTCTGTGTAACAGTATGTCTGTCTATCTATCTGTCTGTGTAACAGTATGTCTGTCTATCTATCTGCCTGTGTAACAGTATGTCTGTCTATCTATCTGTCTATGTAACAGTATGTCTGTCTATCTATCTGTCTGTGTAACAGTATGTCTGTCTGTCTGTCTGTGTAACAGTATGTCTGTCTATCTATCTGTCTGTGTAACAGTATGTCTGTCTATCTATCTGTCTGTGTAACAGTATGTCTGTCTATCTGTCTGTCTGTCTATCTATCTGTCTGTGTAACAGTATGTCTGTCTATCTATCTGCCTGTGTAACAGTATGTCTGTCTATCTATCTGTCTGTGTAACAGTATGTCTGTCTATCTGTCTGTCTGTCTATCTATCTGTCTGTGTAACAGTATGTCTGTCTATCTATCTGTCTGTGTAAGAGTATGTCTGTCTATCTGTCTGTCTGTCTATCTATCTGTCTGTGTAACAGTATGTCTGTCTATCTATCTGCCTGTGTAACAGTATGTCTGTCTGTCTATCTGTCTGTGTAACAGTATGTCTGTCTATCTGTCTGTCTGTGTAACAGTATGTCTGTCTGTCTATCTGTCTGTGTAACAGTATGTCTGTCTATCTGTCTGTAACAGTATGTCTGTCTATCTATCTGTCTGTGTAACAGTATGGCTGTCTGTCTATCTGTCTGTGTAACAGTATGTCTGTCTGTCTGTGTAACAGTATGTCTGTCTATCTATCTGTCTGTGTAACAGTATGTCTGTCTATCTATCTGTCTGTGTAACAGTATGTCTGTCTATCTGTCTGTCTGTGTAATGGTCTGTCTGTCTGTGTAACGGTCTGTCTATCTATCTATCTGTGTAACGGTCTGTCTATCTGTGTAACATCTGTCTGTCTGTCTGTGTAACGGTCTGTCTGTCTGTGTAACGTCTGTCTGTCTATAAATCTGTCTGTGTAATGGTCTGTCTGTCTATATATCTGTCTGTGTAACGTCTCTCTCTGTCTATCTGTCTGTCTGTGTTTGTATAACTGTCTAAACTTTCAGACAAGACTTTGTGAATGTCTCCTTTATGATGAATTGCTGATGTTGTATCCTTCCTCGTTTTGTTAGACGCTTTGGATAAAATGCTAAATGAACAAATGTAAATGTAAAATCTGCTTAGTTTCAGATGGTGTTTAGCATGTCACACTGCAGAACGTGTCAGTTTGCCAAAAGTTTCTACTCAAAAGCATGTTTATTCTCCAACATTTCATCATCACAAACTAAATTCAACCAGAATAAAATGGTTGTTTTTCACAAAATCCACACCAAGGGCAAACAAGTCCTGTCATATTTTCTTCTTCATATTTACCAAGAAGTGAAAAACACATTGACCTTCTGAGGAAGATGTTGGATTTGTGTGCAGGTTGTAATTCTCCTCCATCTGGCAAAAGCTCTTCATCTTTCTTTTGTACTTGTAGAGTCCTCGATTCTCTCGGCCAGTAATCACTCGGCTCAGCTGCGGCACACACATTCCCAGCAAGGATTTTTCCCACTGTTTATCCTGAGGATTACTCTCGCACGTGAGACCCAAATGAACAGAATGAATATCCGTTTGCTGGTGTCCTCCGCAATTATTTTATACTGTGCAAATGAGAATGTAACTGGAGGCGTGCAGCAGACTTTCCTCAGTCAAATCATTAATCAAGCTAAAACTTTTTTTGCTACTGCAGGGGGATACAGTTTAAAACTACCCGTTAATGAGACCACCAAAGCCAGTGTTGGGTAAAACATGGTTACAAAGTAATTAGTTACTGTAATGTAATTACTTCTTAGTCAAAAACTTAATGTAGCGCATTACATTTTAAATTCTTGTAATCAGATTACAGTTACTGACTTTCAAAGAACATGACTTGGGTATTTCTATAATAAATAACTTTTAAAACATGATTTATCTTCATATTGTTCATAATTCTGTGACAGCTGAAGGGTGTGCGAGTTACTGTAAGGGAGAAACGTAAGAACAAACATCCATGAAATAGTAACTTGTAAGTAAATTACTGTAAGGGGGTTCAAGGAAAGGAGGCGGCGAGAACCGGTTTGACAACTTAATAATTTAATGAACAACTTAAACAAAAACACAACCATAAACACACACACACAGTACAGCTGCCTGTAATTCTCTCTCTCTGTCGTCCCCGGCCGCCTTTATCCCTCGCGCGCCCCATCAGGCTGATTGGGGACCGGGCGTGCGTCATTCCAGCCCGGCCCCGCCCTCCTTAGCTCTACACTCCTCCCGGCGTTGCCTCAGGCCGGGGAGCCCCCGGCATGACGTACATCCCCCCTTTCCTCTCTGGGGGGCGTGCCTTGTGCCCTGACTGCCAGCGGGTCATCCCCGCCTTCCTCGACCTGGGAGGAGACAGGAGGGGAAAAACAACAACAACACAAAATAGGCGAGGGAAAGGCCAACACGGAGTGACAGAGAGAGGAGAGAGGGGAAAAGAAACTCACCGGTTCTCTGATGTGCCATCGCATGGTCCTCGATCAGTCCTCCACCCTCTCAGGCGGACGGCAGCTGCTCCTCCCCGGGCGGACCGGAGTCAGACCTCCGACCCCCAGCAGACAGAACGCCCCTCTGCGTTCCCAGCGTCCCGTGGGGACACTCCTCCGCCCCTGGCAGCAGCCCTACCACTCCAGGCGGCCGGGGAGTCACTTCCCTCCTCCCCCCGCGGACGGTGGTCTTCTCTCGACCCCTCCATGTTCCCGGGGGACGGCAGGGAACTCCTCCACCACTGGCAGCGGCTCCCTCGCTCCAGGCGGTCGGGGAGTCCAGTCCCCACTCTCCTCGGGGACGGCGGCCATTCCCGTGTCCGGGTGGTCGGGCTACTCCGTCCCCTGTCGGATGGCAGTGGCGCTCCCCTGGGTGGACGGCAGTTTCGAGGACTCTGCAACGGGAATCCCTCGAGGGAAAGGAGGAGGCGAGAACCGGCTTGAGAACTTATAAGAGCTTGAGAATAATTTAATGATCAACTTGAACAAAAACACACAACCATAAACACACACACAGTACAGCTGCCTGTAATTCTCTCTGTCTCGAAACTGTCGTCCCCGGCCGCCTTTATCCCTCGCGCGCCCCATCAGGCTGATTGGGGACCGGGCGTGCGTCATTCCAGCCCGGCCCCGCCTTCCTCTGCTCTACAATTACAAGCAATAATAATGTGATTACTTATCCCATGAAGTAATCTGATTTTAAACTACATTCACATTAATCTGGATACATTTGAAAATGCATTTTTTTCTCTAAGTTTTGGCATTTTGACCATGTTTACATGCACTTAAGAAAATGAGGGCTTTTGCAGAAAGTGGCATTCTGTAACGCCATGACAATGAGAATGCTTTTTTCCAATTATGGGATTAAGTGAAAGCGGTTTAACACACCTGGGTTTTCTCCCAGAAATTGCATCTAATGTAGCCATGTAAATGCTTAAGTGCCGTACCTACAGGTTTTTGAGGAGTGCGCATGTGCGTGAACAGACATTTCTGGGAGTACCGTGGGAAAAGCACATACTCTATAAACTATTCCCACTTATACACATCAATGTAAAATATCGACTGTCCCTCACGTTCATGTATGCGCTTGTACATCGGGGGAATCACAGAGTTAGACGTAAGAGGGAAGCCCCACTATTGCAGCGCAACTCTGCTGCAGGTCGTGACAGAAAGTGAAGGAAACAAGCACAGCAACAACTCTGGAATATCTGGAAATAAAGCAAAGTCTTCCTCAGATGCCATGTTTGTTATTTACACAAGTGTCATGGGGAAATGATGTTGCTGTGGAGAAAACTGCTCACTGACCAAGCCACATGTATACAGGAGTAAAGAGTACACAGCTTATACAGTGCATGTAAACGGGAACGCCATTTTCTCACAATAAGCCGCTTTCTTGTGTCCTTGTAAACATAGTCAATGGAACAGCATTTTTGTCCAGGTAAAATTGAGCTTTTCAAAAACGCTGTCCCAAGTGGATACATTTGAAAATGCAGAATTTGCATTAAATTGTGGACTGGGAAAACTTGAGATATTCCAAAACTATTATGTATTTGTTGTCATGTGATGCAGTCATGTGATCCATTCAACCCACAACAATCAAGACGGCAGCCCATGCTGTAGTGGTGGTGTTGTGTCTTTGATGCCATTGTTAAAGATGTTACTTTTACAACCGTCACACTGCATTCCTTACAAAACCAATGGGAATTTTACTCAGAATTGCAGTCTGGCGACGGTATACGAGGACAATTGTGTTTCAGGGCACGCTTCAGACATTTTTAGCTGTTTCTCAATATGCATTCTATTGTGTTCTTATGTTCTCATGGACTCACTCGATGTCATCATCCAAGAATGCATAAAATTATCCAGATGTGTTCTTGATCAGGCCGAATATCGATGATGCATCGGATGGTGACTTGTGGGCAAGAACCTGGTACTACGGTGGCAGGCGAAGGACATTTATCGTTTAGTTTTTTCCTCAAGAGTTTCCCTCTGTAAACTCGAGAAAGTCT
The DNA here is from genome assembly GCF_019703515.2 of Myxocyprinus asiaticus. Taxonomy (NCBI): domain Eukaryota; kingdom Metazoa; phylum Chordata; class Actinopteri; order Cypriniformes; family Catostomidae; genus Myxocyprinus; species Myxocyprinus asiaticus. The sequence continues at coordinate 36,186,207 of NC_059387.1, forward strand.
GGTGTCTCGTCAGAGTCTTTATAAAAATATGTATATTTTTTTATCCCCTTTTCTCCCAATTTGGAATGCCCAATTCCCACTACTTAGTAGGTCCTCGTGGTGGCGCGGTTACTCACCTCAATCTGGGTGGTGGAGGACAAGTCTCAGTTGCCTCCGTTTCTGAGTCCGTCAATCCACGCATCTTATCATGTGACTCGTTGTGCATGACACCGCGGAGACACCCACCAATAGCGAGAACCACATTATAGCGACCATGAGGAGATTACCCCATGTGACTCTACCCTCCCTAGCAACCAGGCCAATTTGGTTGCTCAGGAGACCTGGCTGGAGTCACTCAGCACACCCTGGATTCGAACTCGCGACTCCAGCGGGGATAGTCAGCGTCAATACTCACTGAGATACCCAGACCCCCTCGTGAGAGTCTTTATACTCCGTCAACATTGGTTGTATTGTTGGGCATCATTTTAATATAGTAATAAACACATGGAGAAAACACTGAAAAGTGTTTACAGACTTTATTCTTTAACGTGTCACTAGTCCTGCAAAACCTCACTGGTGTGATAATGCCAGCGGTTCTCTCACTGGATTCAAATGTGCTATGATGGTTAATTGTGCAACAGGAAGATCGCAGCACATCTCAGAACTTGCAATAGATGCGTTCTGCGTCCACCGGTCCTTCCGAGTTCGTTCAGCAAGACTTAGCTTGACAAGACTGGTCTTCATAGGAACGCAACTCTGTTCTCTGCATTCGTAAATTTGAGAAACACCCTTTGTTTTGCTTTTCCTGCATGCGCAATAAGGGGATTTAAGTGTTTTCAGACATTTTGGTGTGAACAAGCTACTTTTGGAAAACTATATGGATGGAGAGCGTTTCAAAACAAAAACCCTGTTTCCAAATTTTTCGGATAAATGTGGATGTAGTCTTAGTTAAGTAATAACTTAACCAACACTGACCAAAACAATGCACATTTTGCAAGTCTTTCGTCTCACGACCCCCTGACAGACAACGGAACAGTTAAAAACTTGGGAGCATAAAAATCTAAGTTTTTTAACATGTTCACTGTGTGTGTGTTGCTTTCATTTTCAGGTTCTGTCATGTGGCAGTCTGCCATTGAATATTTAACAGCAGCCAGCTGTTTTTCCTCTTGTTTTTCTCTATTTTTTGCGGTA
>NC_059387.1:36199876-36222376 GCF_019703515.2 Myxocyprinus asiaticus
ACGCCAGGCCTCATGGGCGATCCGCGGGGGCACAGAGTCTGAGTACCACCTGACCCGCGTTCAGCTGCTGTGTCACGGGCCGGTGGCGGCATCACATGTGCAGAGACAACTAGAGATGGCCTGTGACCTACGGCACCCGCTGCAGCCGGGCCTGACATACGAGCTGTGGGACGGGGAGTGGGCATCACCGGGTCGTGACTGCACCCGTGGCTTAGACTTCAGCATGCAGGAACTGCAGCTCATGAGGCTGGAGAGGCGCTATCACCATGGCGACCCCAGCAGACAGGCGGAGGAGCTGTTCCTAGGAGACATTCACACAGAGCGCGCTCAGAGGAGACTCCACCAGCCCTCTGGCTACCAGACCCCACTACAGAGTGCCAAGGTCAGAAACTCGACAGTATTACTCCAGCAGACTGACGTCTCCACTGATCCATACTGATGAACTTCATCTGAATGTCTTCTACAGTCACCACTCACAGCAGGGCATTAATATTGAGAAGAAGAGTTCAGCAGAGTCACATAGTGTCACCTGGAATAATAATAGAACGAAGAATAGAGCAGAACACACAGTAGAATACAATAAAAAGAATAACAAAATAAAAAGTATACAACAAAGCCTAAAAGTGCATCGAAAAAATAGAATAGAATAGAATAGAGGGAATGTCTTGTAGAGTCACTTCTCAGTTCAGAGCATTAATAATAATGAGTTTAAAGCTGAAGTGTGCAACTGTTTCTGTTGTCTTATTCCAGATTAATATGCAGAGGCAAATATAAGTTATACATTTGCAGGTTAATTTTCTCGAGAACTGTAAACACTGTGACTCTGTGGCACTATAAAAATGTATTTGTTTTTAGAGAGACCCGTCCAGCCCGACACAACAACGTTCATTCAACCAGTGGTGTGAGTTTGGGGCGGGACTATCTGTTTAATCAACCAGTGGTGTGAGTTGGGGGCGGGAGTATCTGTTTAATCAACCACTGGTGTGAGTTTGGGGCGGGACTATCTGTTTAATCAACCAGTGGTGTGAGTTGGGGGGCGGGACTATCTGTTTAATCAACCAGTGGTGTGAGTTTGGGGCGGGACTATCTGTTTAATCAACCAGTGGTGTGAGTCGGGGGCGGGACTATCTGTTTAATCAACCAGTGGTGTGAGTTGAGGGCGGGACTATCTGTTTAATCAACCAGTGGTGTGAGTTGGGGCGGGACTATCTATTTCATCAACCAGTGGTGTGAGTTGGGGGCGGGACTATCTATTTCATCAACCAGTGGTGTGAGTTGGGGGCGGGACTATCTATTTCATCAACCAGTGGTGTGAGTTGAGGGCGGGACTATCTGTTTAATCAACCAGTGGTGTGAGTTTGGGGCGGGACTATCTGTTTAATCAACCAGTGGTGTGAGTTGGGGGCGGGACTATCTGTTTAATCAACCAGTGGTGTGAGTTGGGGGCGGGACTATCTGTTTAATCAACAAGTGGTGTGAGTTGGGGGCTGGACTATCTGTTTAATCAACCAGTGGTGTGAGTTGGGGGTGGGACTGTCTGTTTAATCAACCAATGGTGTAAGTTTGGGGCGGGACTATCTGTTTCATCAACCAATGATGTAAGTTTGGGGCGGGACTATCTGTTTCATCAACCAATGGTGTGAGTTTGGGGCGGGACTATCTGTTTCATCAACCAGTGGTGTGAGTTGGGGGTGGGACTATCTGTTTAATCAACCAATGGTGTGAGTTGGGGGCTGGACTATCTGTTTCATCAACCAGTGGTGTGAGTTGGGGGCTGGACTATCTGTTTCATCAACCAGTGGTGTGAGTTGGGGGCTGGACTATCTGTTTAATCAACCAGTGGTGTGAGTTGGGGGCTGGACTATCTGTTTCATCAACCAGTGGTGTGAGTTGGGGGCTGGACTATCTGTTTAATCAACCAGTGGTGTGAGTTGGGGGCTGGACTATCTGTTTCATCAACCAGTGGTGTGAGTTGGGGGCTGGACTATCTGTTTAATCAACCAGTGGTGTGAGTTGGGGGCTGGACTATCTGTTTAATCAACCAGTGGTGTGAGTTGGGGGCGGGACTATCTGTTTAATCAACCAGTGGTGTGAGTTTGGGGCGGGACTATCTGTTTAATCAACCAGTGGTGTAAGTTTGGGGCGGAACTATCTGTTTAATCAACCAATGGTGTAAGTTTGGGGCGGAACTATCTGTTTAATCAACCAATGGTGTAAGTTTGGGGCGGAACTATCTGTTTAATAAACCAATGATGTAAGTTTGGGGCGGGACTATCTGTTTCATCAACCAATGGTGTAAGTTTGGGGCGGAACTATCTGTTTAATCAACCAATGGTGTAAGTTTGGGGCGGAACTATCTGTTTAATAAACCAATGATGTATGTTTGGGGCGGAACTATCTGTTTCATCAACCAATGGTGTGAGTTTGGGGCGGGACTATCTGTTTAATCAACCAATGATGTAAGTTTGGGGCGGGACTATCTGTTTCATCAACCAATGGTGTGAGTTTGGGGCGGGACTATCTGTTTAATCAACCAATGATGTAAGTTTGGGGCGGGACTATCTGTTTCATCAACCAATGGTGTGAGTTTGGGGCGGGACTATCTGTTTAATCAACCAGTGGTGTGAGTTGGGGGCGGGACTATCTGTTTAATCAACCAGTGGTGTGAGTTGGGGCCATTACTTTTTCTTTTCTAAAACAATCGCCTGAGTTGAGGGTGAGACTACCTGTTTTATCAACCAATGGTGTAAGTTTGGGGTGGGACTGTCTGTTTCATCAACCAATGGTGTGAGTTTGGGGCGGGACTATCTGTTTAATCAACCAATGATGTAAGTTTGGGGCGGGACTATCTGTTTCATCAACCAATGGTGTGAGTTTGGGGCGGGACTATCTGTTTAATCAACCAGTGGTGTGAGTTGGGGCCATTACTTTTTCTTTTCTAAAACAATCGCCTGAGTTGAGGGTGAGACTACCTGTTTTATCAACCAATGGTGTAAGTTTGGGGTGGGACTGTCTGTTTTATCAACCAATGGTGTAAGTTTGGGGTGGGACTGTCTGTTTTATCAACCAGTGTTGTGAGTTTGGGTAGGGGTATTTGTTTCAGCAATTAATGGTGTAAGTTGGGGGCAAGATTATCAATCATTGATAATGATTGTTTATTTTTGCAATTCCAATCGATGGCCCTAGAAGTGCAGATATTACACACATCAGCTTTAATGGTGTCACCTGGAATAAAAAGAGAGGTTAGAGTAAGTAAAGCAAAAATGTAAAAAAAAAAACTCTTAACAGCTGGTTAAGAGCAGGTCATACCTGAATGTGTTCAGATACAGAGATGAGAGCTGGGTAAAACAATTGATTTTCTGATGCATCACGATCTACATTTGAACAATCTCGATATCGATTCTTAAAACCTCAAGATCAGTCTTTCACTTTTTTATGCGCCACCTTCTCCAATAAGAGTCTCTCAGTCTTTATGTGAACCTGAGAGAATTGAAGAAACAGGGGTTTTCAGGTACTGACCATCAAAGCAAATTCAATGACATTAATCTTGCATTCTGAATATGCTTCTTATCAGACACATGCAGCTGTGTTTCACGTGATCTCTGAAGCATGAAAGTGCGCACGAGTTCCGCATGCTCCCAGATTGGGCTCCATAGACACTTGCGCTACTCAACCTGGTTTCTCTCTTTCACAACACAAACTTCAAAACTTGGATGATCCATTTGAATTCTACTGAGTTTGGAGTTTTTACCTTAAAGCACTATGGAGGAAGTCAGACATCTCAAACGTCTAATGAAGTGTTTTATAATAATACTAGTAAACAATCAGACTGAAATGTGAAATTTCAAAAATCTCTGACTATGTTTGTCAAGGTCAAAATAAATTAAATTATTATATAAGGGGAAGTAGTTTTCATTTATTAAGTATTTAATTCAGTGGCTGGATACATTACAATATGGTTATTTAATATATGAACCAATTTTTGGACATATTTAACTATATCAGGATGTATATCTTTATCGTGATATAAAGTTTAGTGATATCATGATATAAGATTTTGGTCATATCGCCCACCCCTAGATTGATGTCTCTTTTAATATACTTTTCCATTCTTTACAGTCAGAAAAATAGAAACATTTAATTCTAATGAAGAAGCCATTCGACTCCACTCTCATTAATATCAACTCAATCAAAACAAACGCTGAACTGCCTGTAGTCTTAAAGGGACAGTACCATTTTAGCGCTTGTTCTACATATCAGTGTAAATACTTAAATAGTACAAATTGTGAATACAATATACATGTATCCATATACATTATATATACTGTATATACAGTATATACTATATGCAATTTCAAGACAGCATATTTATTGATGATATACATGGCATTTGTACATTTTTAAAAAGCTGAAATGTGACAAATGATGAAAAACAAAGTATAAAATAAAATGTGTAAAATGTATATTTTTGTAATGTACCTTGTTAGAAGGTTCCCTGTGTTAACTGAAAATTAAGACTGAAATATACCCATATGAAACTGAATTAAATCAAATAAAATCTAATTAGAATGAAATCAAGAACTTGTGAATTGGAATCAAATTGGGAAATCTGTATCAATACCCGTCCTATTAGAGATAAACTATTTAATACTGCAGGAGTATCACATTCTTATTCCACATACTTTTACTAAAATAATCTAAATTACACTCAGTCTAAGGTTTGGAAACAGTTGACTGAATTCATGTTTTTCATGATCTTAAATACCTTTTGATCTAAAGGTTTAAATGTTTACAATTAATTTTGTAGAAAAAAATAAGTTGTGCCTACATATTAATTTCTTTGCAAACCAAACATTATTTATTTATTTATTTAAATGGATGACTTGGAGCAGATAAACAAATCTTTGCAAAGACAAACAAGCTTAGAATAAACTTGACCGCTATATAACTCCATATTGTGTAATTTGTCTTATTACTTTTTTGAAAAGTAATAGTAAAAAAAGAACTGGATAGGTAAATTTCCTGAAGAAAATGTGAGTTGTGCTTGCCGTGGCTAAACGTGTCACATAGCATGTTCTAGCATGTTGCTAAGCACTGCTATTATGATCCTAGCATGTGTTTGCATGATGCTAGCATGTAGCTAGTATGTTTTAACACTTCTCTATGTGTTGCTAGCATGTGTTAGCATGATGCTAGCATGTTTTAGCACATCACTAGGCGTTGCTAGCATATGTTAGCTTGATGCTAGCATGTTTTAACATTTTTCCACTTCGTTAGGCATTGCTAGCATGTGTTAGCATGATGCTAGCATGTTTTTAGTATGTTTTAACACTTCGCTAGGTGTTACTAACATGTTAAAATGATGCTAGCATGTTTTTAGCATGTTTTAGCACTTCACTAGGCATTGCTAGCATGTGTTAACATGATGCTAGTATGTTTTTAGCATGTTTTAGCACATCACTAGGCATTGCTAACATATGTTAGCATTATGCTAGCATGTTTTTAACATGTTTTAGCACTTTGCTAGGCATTGCTAGCATGTGTCAGCATGATGCTAGCACGTTTTAGCACTTCGCTAGGTGTTGCTAACATATGTTAGAATGATACTAGCATGTTTTTAGCATTTTTTAGCACTTCGCTAGGCATTGCTAGCATGATGCTAGTATGTTTGTCTTATTACTTTTTTGAAAAGTAATAGTAATAAAGAATGAGTAGGTGTGTCTAAACGTTTGACCGGTGGTGTACGTAGCTCCAAGTTAACCAGCAAACCTAATGTGTGTAGTTGAAAATCAAAGGCATTTTTAAGAGTATGACATATTTTTAAAAAAGCCCTTTCCGGGACCCGAGTAGTTATACGATCACAGAAACAGTTGAGATTCACAAATGTTTTAAACTTTATACATTCAGCATAACTTCAAATAAAACCCCACCAAACCTGAAAAATACATGAAGCTCTTGATGGAGGAATGATTAATTCATCATATGTCATGTTTGCTGAAGTTAAATGCTGTATAATACATAACATTGTACTTCATTTGGGAAGTGACATTGGCTGTAATAATTCATGCAAGGTGTCTTCGTCTCTCCGTCACGGTCTTCTTCTCCTGCCCGCTGTGAGCATTACATATTCATTGAAAGCCTTCACTGTAATTTCATTTCGGTATTACTGAGATGTACATCAACTCGATCGAGATGGATGCATTTCTCATGGCTTCTCGTCTTTCTGTCGTTTAAATAGTGTGATTTGTGGTGTGTCGGGACATGTCCATGCAGCTGATCTCCCATCTGCTTCAAAGGCAATGTGGAAATAGTGTTTGCAAAGGGCAACAGTGTGGTTTCTAGCTCGGCGTGTGCCTAAGGCTCTAGGAGAACCTGTGAGATGAGCTTTTTCTGATGGATTCATTTCTTTCATGTGAGCGCAACCCCCCCCCCCAGCCCTCACCGCAGCTAAAAGCCGATGTGAAACACGTAATGCAATGTTAATGAATTCTAGTTCAAGGCTGAATAATTGATGGGGAGCCTTACTCAAGTAAGCAATGCCAACTGATCCAAAGTCAAGTGCTTCTCTTGCCTCCTGCATGAACACATGTCCCATGTGCGAACGACCCGCCATCCCACGAGCTTCTCTGATTGATTGAGATTAATCACAGCGCACCGAGAAACCGACCCTATAATCTGATTATGCGAAGCCCAGGAAACAGTCTTTCAACCTGATGACACAACACAATTTCCACAATTCCGAGAATTATGATCCACAATTGTCTTGTTTCTTCTGATAATCATTTCTTGCTTCATAATGTTCTCTTGCATGACTCTAAAGGCTGTTATGTGGTATGAAGATATTCATTTGGTGTATTTTATTGAGTGGTTTCTCAGTTATGATGCACCGCTGCTCTGTGTAAAACCGATGAATCAATGTATTAGAACTGTTTACATCACAGACAGATGAATGGAGGAGACTTCTAGCAATAATAACAAGTATGTTTTTCACCCAGAGACACAATACTTCAGTATTAGAAAGAGCAAAATTCAGACTAGTGCAAGTTTAAATGCAGACTTGCATGGATTAGTTTAGACCAAAAGAGCATGTTTTCAGTGTTTGGACAGATGAACAACATCTGGTTTGAGATTTGTAGGGTTTTTACTCTCTGTCCACGGTGGAAAATTGTATGCTAAATTAGATTCAAATGGGCTGAATAATTCGACTAGTCAGAATCTCTCTCGGGCACTCTGCTGCTGTCATCACTTTGCATGAATTTTAAGCATTTGTTCAAATTCAGATTCTCTGTGTTGATGGTCATCGTTATTAAACTGAACCTCTGAACCAGCTCATACTTTAGGTCTGTGTCATAATTTGTTTTGTCTCATATTGACCCCATTTGCTCTTAAAAACAATCAAAACAATAGTTTGAATGTCTTCTGCACTGTAATCCATAAAGTTGTCATTACTGTAAAAATCAAGTTGTCTTAATTATTACTTGAAATGTCAAGTTTTGGACTCATAACTCAAATATTTAAGTTCATTGAACTTATTTTTCTTAAAAATCCATAGACTTAAGATTTGAAGTGTTAATAACTCAGACTACTGAGTACAAAATTGAGGCTACGGGGAATACCCACAATCCCTTGCTGCTTGAATTATGTTTCCTTGGTCAGAGTTTAAATAATTGTTCTTAAGAATTCATAGATGTTTTAGCTCTTTTGTTGTGTTATTTATGCTTTGTTGCATAGTTGTTTGGTGTGATGTCACCATTAGGGTGATCCGTGTCTCTTTGGTTAAGTTGGACTCTGGTCACACTATCTCAGTTCTCTTTGTGCATGTGCAGCTGAAGTGCATATATGCATTTCTGTAAAGAATTATTTAAAGAGCACCTATTATGGTTTTTCAAATATTTCTTTTCATGTAGTGTGTTATATAGCTGTTTGTGAATGTAAAAAAGTCTGCAGAGTTTCAAAAATCAAAGTGCAGGACAAATGGAGTTATTGACTCCCAAAAGAAAGAACCGATTCTGAACACCTGAAACGAGTCGTTAGTAATTCCAGACTTACTTCCTGTACTAACCTACGTAATTTGGTAACAAAAAACCCGCCTCTGGTCTTCATTGACAGCTTTGACCCGCCCTCAAACACTACACTAAGCGGTAGACCAATCACAACAGACTGGGACATCTGACCAATCAGAGCAGAGTATGCTCTCTGAAAGGAGGAGTTTAGAATGAATCTTTTAGAACGAGTCGTTTGAGACACTGGGGGAAAAAGGTAATGCTGCAATTTAAATTATGAGCAAATGAAAGTGTTTTTTGACCTTGAATGCATGTAAATCTATTGTATGAGACCTTTAAATAAAATTAGGCACGTTTAAAAACCATCATAGGTGCTCTTTAAAAACTGACCTAGAATCAGTTATCTTTATTTGAGCTGTGCTGTTGTTTGATCTAAAATGTAATCAATTCAATTAAAATCTACAACAGTAGAAACAACAATATTTAAATTCAAATATGAGTTAAGTCTACTTGCGTGTAGTTAACTCAACTTAAATAGTTAAGTTCACTCTACTTGAAAACCAAGTTAATTGAACTTAAATACTCAAGTTTTGGGAGACCCCATTACTTAATGGAATTGAGGGAACGAGTTTACTCAATCAAATGAGTGCAATGAACATATTAGGGTTTTCAGTGTGTATGACATTCCACATTTAATAAAAAGTTAGTCTCAGTCGACAGCATTTGTGTCATAATGTTGATTACCACAAAAATTAATTTCGACTCGTCCCTCCTTTTCATTAAATGTGTGTTCCAGTGAGACACTTACAATGGAAGTCAATGGGGTCAATAATCTGTAAACATTAAAATACTCACTGTTTCAAAAGTACAGACACAAGACATAAACAATATGTGTGTTAACATGATTTTACTGTCATAAAAACACTTACTAACCACATCTGTTAAAGTTATAGACAATTTTACAACTTCGTTGCCATGACAAACATAATGCCGTAAATCCTAAAATCATTAAATGATGTAAAAGTGACAATTTAAACAACTTTACAGCTCAAATAATAACAATTTCTGCCTTTAATCCCTCCAAAAATGGGCCCCATTAACTTCCATTGTAAGTGTCTCACTGGAACACACATTTCAAGCTGGTTTTTCGTGGGTCTTCAGAGTCTATACAGTTGAAACCAACCATTTAGACCAGTAGTTCTCAAGCAGGGGGCCTCAGCAAACATCCAAGGGGGCCTAAAGATGACTAAGAATTATATAAACTAAATTTATAAGCTATATTAAAATAAACTAACTTGCTATAACAGATCTAAAAGTGCTAAAAATCACTGAAAAACTGACATCATTTCATAACTTAATTTAACAACTCCCTTCAACACCTGTTTGTATTGAACAACATACAGTTCTTGAAAGTTCTGGAGTCACAACATTGTTCAAGATTAATTATTTTATCCATTTATATGCCAAGTTTATGTTAATAAAGTTATGTGTGTTTATCTTAGCCTTCATATATTGTCTTATATGAGTCAAAAAGATTGAGAACCACTGATTTAGATGGGCTTGGACTGGTAGATGATTTCTTTAATGGTAGATGAGTCATTGAAAATGACTCATCTAAAATCATCTGTATACTCGTTTCTGTCAGGTCGATGAGCGTCGCTGTGGAATCTGTCGAATCATCGCTTTGGCCGATCTTCGTCATCCACCTGTCTTACCATCCCAGAGGAACCGGCCTGTGCGTCTCCATGGAAACTGGGTGAGCACACGATGTGAAGTGCGCCCGGGCGTCCTCTTCCTCACCCGACATCTGACCTTTCACGAGGACAGGAACATCTGGGAAGGACAGTACGAGCATTTCTCCGATCCCGTCTGCCGACATCCGGCCTTCAGCATCATAGCCAGCGGACGATACAGCCGAGGAGTTCCTTCAAAGACAGTCATGGGCGGCGTAGAGTTTATCTTCACAGGTCAGTGATCAGATGCTTGTTACTGTTCTCTGAAGGGATTTCTCTTGTGTTTTGATTTGTTTGTCGACGAACAGTCCTGCACGGTCTCTACAGCCACAGAATTCCTTGAACATTGCCTCGAAAAAATATCAAGGCTGTTTACCGCCCCAACATGACTTGATGTGGATTTGTGTTTTTTACTTGAGTGTATCCATAAAGTCCAGGAGACTGTAAAGTGTCCCATTTGTCATTGTATGATTCAGAAGTGTGCTCATGAGTTGATAATACAAAAAGGATGTAAGTTTACTTTCTTGAAGTTTCAGATCATTCATTAAGTTGACTTGAAAAAGCCAACATACTATCATTCTACAGACAACCCCTAAACCAAGACCAACTTTACTGACTGTAACTCCTCCTGGACCTTTCAAGCTACATTCACCAAATTTGGCACAGACCTTCAGACTGTTCTGACTCGGGTTGCTTTGACTTTTCGAATGGATCAGACAAACGGTTTTCCTGTAACGGATGATCCAAAATCCCATAGACTCATAGACAATACATTGACAGAATGTTCAAACAGGCCAAGACTATTCAAACTCCAATTGACAAAATATTCAAACGTAAACAAACCCTCCCTGTCAGAATTACCAGAGAGATGGAGCACTCGTATTAAAATGAATGGGAGAAACTGGAACACCCAATATGATGGATGTAGAAAAGTCACGCCCTAGAGGTAAAAGAACCAATCACCTTTAAGATACAGACATCGCCTGTCAATCAACTCGATAACACACATGCACATGAGCTATACAAGCTGGGAAAATTGTGTTTTTTTAGCATAATCTGAGATAAAGAAGCACAGTTTATGATACCAGTGTTGTCAGATTTCACTGCTGTTTTAAAATTTGTTCTTTGATTGGAATCCTTACCAAACCTTTTGATGATTTTGGTCATTCAAGTAGACAGGAGCTGCACTTTTATTCCACTTGTTTATATAGAAAATAGCTGCCCAGGAGCGTTCCAAAAATGGACGTTAAGGGGACTGACTTGCTAAAAAGACTTTGGAATTAATACAGTTACCAGAGGAAAATTTGGAGTTTCAATGACAAGCTGTTCACATCCTCGGAATGAGATTTTATTTGTTTCTATGGCAGTGCTCTTAACGGCATGCCATTTGTGGCTTTGTTGCTGACAGGAAATATTTAACAACTACATTAATTAATCTCTATATATTCTTTAAGAACAAAGAAAGCACTTCTGGTAACACTGATTACAGTATAATAAAATGGCATATCAAGCGGAACTACGTGTAAACTACCTTTAATTTTTGAGGCTCTTCCTGTGTTAGTTCTTTATACATAACATCACAAGTCAAGTCAGAGCTTTCATTGAATTCACAGTTTGTAACTAGACAAGTTTGTCAAGACAAACTTTGATGCTGGCTTGACTAAACCTTGTCTGAAAGTTTCAACTAGTTGTTGAAAGTTTGATGTTAATACAGACATAACCGCCAGCAAACTTGCTAAATAGTCAGATAGATGGTCACAAAGTAGAGAGATATATATATAGAGAGAGAGAGAGCAATTTAAAGCAGATTAAAGGCCTTTTGTGGGTTTGTTTACATTTGCATTAAATTAACAAGCATTCCATTGGCTTGTTTCAACATTCCGTCAATTTAAGTCTATGGGATTTTTCCCATATTTGATTGTCCGCTGTGTGAAAACCGTAAGTCTGATCAGTTCGAAAAGACACAGCACACTATTCCAGAACAGTCTAATGATCTGTACCAATTTAGGTGAATGTCGTTTGAAAACTCTCGGAGGAATTACAGTTTTGGTTTAGGGATTTGAAGAAAAAAACTTAAACCAAGTTTGTTGAATAACAGTATGCTGGCTTTGTCAAACCAACATTATTACAAGTTCTACAAAGAAGTGAAGGATTTTTACAAATCTTGTAATTATAGTAATTCCAACATGATGAGAATGCATCATAAGGCCACATCCACTGTAATCTATTTTCATTTGGAAATTCATTGATTTTGCTAGATTTACGCACTTGAACTGCGTTTTCCTCCACTTAAAGATTTTCAAAAAGACTTTATAGTACAACATACTTTGGATAATGATAACATCAAAAAACTGAAAATGGAGGTTTCAAACTTTTACAAACAGATTACTGTAGACGTGGTGTAAATCTGCTTTCAGTTGTTCTCTCTCTCTCTCTCTTTCGCTGTCTGTCTTTCATTTTCTTTCTTCCTTTCTAACTTCAGATAACATCAAAGTTTATGAACTAACATGGTTCTTGACAAACTTTACCTACCTAGTTGATGTTTCAAACTGTGTAATTTCTGTTGCACAACAAAACAAGAATGTCTCTTCATTTTCCACATATATTTAAAACTGCTATTCTAAAAACTCACGGTCTCAAACTCCCAGCAGGCCTTCTAACGACTCACTGATCTGTGTGTGCTCCTCTAGTGACCCACATGAAGGTGACGCCCATGGATGTGGCCACCACAACCCTCCTGAACATCTTCAGTGGGCATAAGTGTGGCACAGAGGGCTCCTGGAAGCTAGGCGTCTCACAGGACGTGACCTCCACCTCTGGATGTGCCCCACTGGGCATCCGTCTGCCACACACTGAGTATGAGCTCTTCAGCATGGGTCAAGACTCTGAGGGACACAGTCTTCTGTATAATGGCCAGAGACCGACCAACGGCAAGAGTCCAGACCGACCGCACAGACGTGCCACGTCCTACCAGCCGCCGCTGATACGCTGCAACGCTGGCCAGAAGGGGGAGCCACACGTGGGACAGGAGGGAGACCAGTATTTCAGACTCGGCAACGGATGCAACACGGAAAAGCTCGGAGACTCATTCAACCTCAGCTTATTGCTCATATTAATCAGTTTCATGTAGCTGGGATGGAGCGAGTTTGTCTCAGGAGCGACTTTGTGTCCTGAGGTGTTCGGATCTGTCCGTTTGCACTAGTTGAGGAAACTGCTCATACATGCATTTAAAACACGAACTGTTTGAATCGTCGAACATGCAGCTCACATTTCTAACAACTAAACAAACATGAGCAGCCGAAACTGTCTGCCTTGAAGAATACATCTTTTATCAGGACAACCGATTAACTAAAGTGCTAAAATATTCCATGCTTTTACATGAAAATGAAATGTGGTTTCCGTGTCTCAGTTCAGGCAGCTCGTGACTGATGCATGCACACTAATGTAGTCCAGTGAAAATGACTTCGTTCATTGACGTGTCCTCGTACACACTGTAGTGCATCACACAACTAGACAGACCAGAACTGATTTAATGGATGATCACCATGTAAAAGTCCAGTTCTGATCTGAGGACAGCTGTGAATAATATTCCAGACTCTGCTGCTTTAACAGTCTGTTGCTCTGTCGCCTGTAAATTGCAGGAGTCATAGGACTTCCGAGGAGGACCTGAAAGAAACCTCATACCAGTGTCTTTATGGTTCCATTAACAAATCTTTTAGCAATTTTAAAGAACAGTGGACAATGTTTGGAAAACAATTCACATTTACTACCAGCGTAGTCAAATAATGAGATCATTTCAAATTTCAGGTGGGTGCAAAATTTGGCATTTGTTCTTCCCGGACACATGAGGCTCCACAGTGCTGAAACTTTACAGAGTCAAGATGAGGGTCTTTTGACAGCGCCTCACCTGAGTGGGTAGATAACACGAAGCGATGGCTCGAGGTTAGAGTATGTTAATATCGTTAGTAACTACTCTGAGTTATGACAGTTGTCCTTGGGGAAATGCATAAATACTTAATTAGTGTAGAACGTCAGTTACGGCACTACAGAGCATCCCACCAAAAAAAAAATAAAAAAAAATTGGCAAACATTTCTTTTATTCACTTTTGGCAAGTTATAATATCTTAACTATATTACAACAATTTCTGATTTATTCTGCTCATAAAAAAATAAACTGTACATTTTAGGTTTACAATTTTAGTCCATGCCTATTTCACAAATCAATCCTTTTCCAGCAGTGAAAACATGTCCAAAAACATCCATTCCTGCCCACTAATGTCAAATAATGTGTTGCTCGAGATTAGGAAGGTGCCAAAATACATATTTCTGCCAGAAAATTATATTAATAGGTTGTTCACCATTGGGGGGGGGGGGGGCTAAAATCATGTTAGTAGACTTATTTACTAACATTTTGCCTGTTAAAATAAATAAATACTGTGTGTTGATGTGCATGAGTGCACAAACCCATCTGAGAGGAAAGTTTGAAATTTGTGGGAAAAATGCAGGACCCAGTGTAGCAGGTAAATAGAGGGGCTAGAGAACAGTATGGGGCTAAATTTGAGAATATTTTAAATATTTTTAGGTCAAATTTGATTCATAGACAAACAACTATTTAAAGACTTAGAACATCCAGAAAGTCAGAAAGGCACAACTGGTTCTTACCACACAGGTCAAAACTGAGCAAAGACAATGGAAGAAACCATTTGTTTTAAATTCTTATTTCTCTTAAAACATTATAAACAACAAATATTTTGTCTGTTTTGATGGTCTTGACAAAGTCACAATGTTTGGTTCAGTACCCAAAACTTCCCTGTATCATATTCTTACATGTCCCGAGTCAAAAATGACCCTAAGACAATAGGAGGGTTAAAGCGTTTGTTGTTGCTCATTTTGGTAGTTTTTACATTATTTCTTCAGGAGACCGCAACCAGAAAACTGTCCAGCAGCAATCAGAATCATTATAGCGGCACACGTTCCAGAACCGTTAAAAGAACTGAACACCTTGAAAATCATTTGGTTCCAGTGGGTTTTTTTTCTTCTTGATTGTCAAACCCTTTCATCCAGAAACAAACAGCTGACTCAATCAAGAGTGTTAAAGACTTTTTATTTCAGCAATGTTGAATACCACGGGACAGGACTGTAAATGGTGATTGGTTTCAGTCAAGTTGCCTCACAATTTAATATATAATTTGCATAAAGAAAACTGAATGAAATGACTGAACTGGCGTTTGTGTCAGTGGGTTTATGATACAGGAGGCAGACTGTTTCCCCACTGACATCGTCACATTCAAGAACATAAATGTGGAATTCAGTGTTTAATGTCACCATCCAGCAACAAGTAGCAAAGACCATTGGTTTGTTTATTATGAATCTGTATTTCCCATTTTTTTCTCAAAAGAATCAAAACAACATGTACATGACACTTAAAACATTCCATTAAACTCTTAATAAAACCACAGAGAGAGAAAACGCGTCCTTTTATTCATTCTTAGGTTTCAATTTCCATGAAGGACTCTACACACAGTGCCTTCTCTGAGCTGTTAGTGATGTTTCACAAATGGACAATTTGTTCTTCCCGACCCCAGAAAAACCCACCCGGAACCACAGAAAGCGAAAAATAGGGAGAACAAAACGACTCGCGTTTCTGTGTGTGTGTGTGTGTGTGTGTGTGTGTGTGTGTATGTGTCTGCTAACCGTGTGTGCTAACCGTGTGTGAATGGCAAGGCCCGTTTGAATGATCCCGTACACAGACACGTTTATTTCCGCTGCTTTAGTGCACGTCAGCACTCGTGCAACGGTTATCGACAAGAATGCACGCTTTGCTCTTCAGGACCGGAAAACGTGATCGGCAAACCTTTACAAGACAAACTTCCCTAGGAAGAACCCGATGAAGATGGCGGCGATGACGACCAGCAGTGATGGGAGGGATTTGGAGGCGGGCTCTTTGCTCAGCATCGCTGAAGACTTTGAGACGGAGCTGTCGAACTGATTGGCCTTCCTCATCCTCAACCCTTCATCCTGATGAAGAACAACATGCCGGTAAAGACAAGATGACTCTGCACAGTAACTAAGAATTAAAACAGCATGAAATTCAGCGGTGTACCTTGAGTTGGCGGTTTTCGTCATGCAGTTTGCCCACTTCTGTCTGCAGTCTCTTGCATTCCTCCAGGACTTTCCTCATCTCCGTGTCGTCCAGCGCTCCTGATGTGCCATCGGCCTTAGACGAGTTCAGAACCGTCGCAGCTTTGGATGATTCCAGCTCATTCTGATCAGAGAGACAGAGAGAGATGCGACTGAGACCATCAGCTGCTGTTTAACAGCAGCAACAAACACACCTCACAGTATCAGACACAGAACTGAACCGAGATATGACTGTGCGCTGCCACGGATGATGAGATGCTGTTGCTAAGAGCACTGTTCATCCAGGTGAAAATGTCACAGCACATCTCTCCTCAACAACACACATGATCTGATAGAGCATTCATGTCTGGAGAACACTTAGGATTTGGGGTGTGTTCTAAGTATGAGCAGTAAATACTACTTATGACCCCGTTAAATTACGACAGACGGTTAGAATATTATTACTCTAATGATTTGTAAAACAGAAGCAATTAAACACTTGAAGCAGCTCAGCACATTCATAGAAAGTGTTACAAGTGAAAATACATCCGTGTGTTTGTTTACATAATCATGCATAATAAAGAATTACACATGAATAATTCAAAGACTATAACACCAAGTATGTGCTTACCCCACCTCAACTAAACCAGTACAGTGACATCACAGGAAGAGATTGAGACATTGAGAAAGCGCCGTAAACTCGTGTTTAATTTAGATTCTCTCAGGCGACAGGACGAACAAGACTGTGTCTACAAGTTGTGCAATGCATCATTAAAGAGGACTTTATGTGTCGTCTTTCAAGGAAACTGGGACTCATCAGACCAATCACAGCACAGAGGCTGTCCAAGGCCACGCCCCCTCATGACGTTTATCCAGTGACAACACAAACTCTCACCATCTTATCGCTGTCTGAAGGCATTTCAAACACACAGCGCAGTTTCGAGTCCATCAGGTCGTCTGGTTTGGCATCTTTCCACTGGAAAAGAGAAAACACACATCCTTCATTTAATGCCTGAACAGGATCACACAATGTCCCTGAATGAGAAGTTGTAACATTACCTGAAAAGTTCTGTTTTAATACGATGTGTGAACGCAGCCCTAAGATTAACGGTTTGAGCAAGTCTGCTTTGGGCCAATCTCAAAATTCTGACAGAGATAATTCAGTTACTCACAAGTTAAAATATGTAGTCAAATTGGACAGATAGTGAAATTATTCCATTTATTCAGCCGATATCAAACATGTCTGGTATTGTAGAGCCAACTATAGAGGAAATCTCGTAGTGTATGATGCTCCATGACTAATATGAAGTCATACGGTGAGCAGCAAATGGCATGTGGTCATGACACTGGACCATGAAGAAATGGAGATAGCAAACAAGCTCTCAAAGTGGAGCTGAACTTTTAACGCCACATCTCCAACTCACATCACATCCTTTTTCCACCTAAATGTGCTCGTCCCATTTCTTTTGAGACTCAGAACAGAGAAGCAGCAAAATCAACGGCAGCGCTCCCGTACATCCATGTTTGTTTACATCTGTCCTGAAACGCGTTCCTACATTAGTTTGAGATCGGATCAACCTGACAGTCGGAGCGATCCTTAGTCGTTTGGTGCACTGTTTTTGTCTGTAGCTGTTTACATAGTCGGTACGTGTGTGATACCAAGTATTTTCATATTCTGAGCAAAATGAAAAAAAAAAAAAAAGACAGAAAGATGTTGCATGTGTGAATTGCATATGTGGTACATTTACCAGTAAACGTTTTTACTGGAATTTACCAGGTCTCATGATTCAATAATGGATTTCAGAGGGGGCCTGGGTATCTCAGCGAGTATTGATGCTGACTATCACACCTGGAGTCATGAGTTTGAATCCAGGGTGTGCTGAGTGACTCCAGCCAGGTCTCCTAAGCAACCAAATTGGCCCGGTTGCTAGGGAGGGTAGAGTCACATGGGGTAACCTCCTCATGGTCGCTATAATGTGGTTCTCGCTCTCGGTGGGGTGTGTGGTGAGTTGTGCGTGGATGCTGCGGAGAATAGCGTGAAGCCACCACACGCGCTACGTCTCCGTGGTAACGCACTCAACAAGCCACGTGATAAGATGCGCGGATTGACGGTCTCAGACGTGGAGGCAACTGAGATTCGTCCTCCGCCACCCGGATTGAGGCGAGTCACTACACCACCATGAGGACTTAGAGCGCATTGGAAATTGGGCATTCCAAATTGGGGAGAAAAAAATATTATAATAATAATTTTAAAAAAATGGACTTCAGAGCCTGACTAAATGAGTTTTTGTTCTCTTCATATTGGTAAAAATAATAATTTTTGTCAAATGTGTGCATACGGTATCATTTCCTCACACTATTACCAGCTGTTTTGATATTGCCAATGTTTGGAATAGTGTACTACTATATTATTGCAACCCATATTATTTCCACAGTATATAGTATATACTATGCACTCAGATGACCTACTTACTACATTTGCCAAAAAATACAGTCTACATCCAAAGCACACTGCATGAGATACTGTACAATGCACTCGACTTGATCTTTCATTTCCAGTATGATGAATGAACACAAAGAAATAATGGAGATATTAAATCATGTTCTCAACTCAATATTTGATCAGACATTTTCACATAAAATTAAATCTGAAGTGCAAAATAAGAATTAAACATGATGAGGTCATGTATCAACATTGTAGCATACTGTTTGAAACTGTTATGCTTACATAATGCACTGTGTTTCACATACTATTAAAAAAATGTATTCTACGCAGTATGCAGGGAGTATTAAAACATGGATTAAACTGAAATAAAGGTGCAGTTGTGTGTATATGACATCTATTGTAATGTGTATGTGTGAGCTTTTGCTGCCACCTAGTGTTAGTGACTAGCCAACATGAATGAGAGCAGATGGCAATTTCTACTGTGTATGCTGGGACAGAACACAGCAGTACTCACCAATGCTTCCAGGTCTGTGACGCTCGGCGGCACGAAAATCGTCTGCACCATGAACTTGTGTTTGCTCTTCTCATTTGGGTCGTAATCGAACGGCTGCAGCATTACTGGAGGAGACATAACACACACACTCATTAATGACTGAATCACTCATCTGTTCACAGATGGCCTCATGACAGTCAGTCGCTCCGAGCGCTTCTGGATGATTTCTCACCTGAGATGGTGACCGTAGTGCCGGGATCGATGAAACCGCTGTTGGGCCGCACGCAGTAACGGCGAGGAGCTGTCGTCTTCACTTTGAAACATACTCTTCTGTCAGACGGGTTACTCAACATCAGGTTGGTGGTCACCACATCTGTGAAGGGTCCTGCACACCGACGGTAAACAAAACGATGATTAAAGAATTGCATGTTTAATCCTTCACTTTGTCTGAAAAGACCACTTGGAATGTTTCAGTTCTGTTCTTCTAATTCAGTAGAGTTACAAAACATCTCCATTCAGCTCATGATCACAAAGGCAAGAATCAACATGCTAGTTGACATGAAATGCTTCTGAGTATTCGTGACATGCTAGCTGTAGCATCCAACTACAACTATTTTAAACAGCATTTTGCTAATTGTAATTATGCATGCTGATTTTAGGAGCTTTTTAGGAGGTACATTTGCACTTTTAAAACTTAAAATAAAAATTAAGTGAAGGCAAGGTGTTTAAAAATGTTGAAAACTTGTTACCAGAAATGGTGGCCAGTTACAGCACCTAAAACATACACCTTCTCTTATACATTTACATCAATTTAACTTAAAATTATAATGAATAATGAACATTTTTGGCCAATACAATTTTAACAAAATATTAAAACCAATTTTTTGTGATTTACTTGCCTAATTTTATCACCAGATCATGGTTTTGCTTAAGAATTAAGCTTTAAAAAGAAAATATACAAAGAGGAACAAAAGCTAGTTTATTATTCTAAAACAATATTGAACATTAATTGAATCTGTTGAACAGATGACCGGCCAAAATTTTAAGAGAGCCATAAATACTAGATTAAATATATATGCAAGGCTGCACAATATGAAAAAAAATCCTAATTGCCGATTATTTTCTTTGATATTGTTATTGGGATTATTCATTTCGATTAATAGAATTTACATTAAAACACTGATTTTGTGTGGGGCATATCTTTATGTCGAACATGCATCAAAACAACCTGAGAAGTATGTTCCTGAATTGCTTTAATATTTTAATTACACGTAAAACAAAAAGTGTTATTCACATTTTAAATAAATTGCACACAGTTTATTTTTGATAGTGAGCATTACTGATATGACTTTAGACTAATTTAAACACATCAGATTTGCCTTTGCAGCACACAACGGACCAAAAAATATGTTGTAAATAGAAAATGTTGGTGCAATGGGAGTACACCTAAATGGAGTGCTGTAATTGAAAATGTTCACGATTATATATAATTGCGATATCTGTAATGGTAATCTCGATTATTGTTTCGATTAATTGTGCAGCCCTATATTAGAGGTTGACCGATATATCGGTTTTGCCGATAAATCGGCACCAATAACAGATTTCTGGAACTCTCGGTTATCGGCAAAAAATCCACACTGATAGTTTTTCCCTGTTGCGTCCGGTGCTGGAGCGGCTGGGAAGGGTCCGCTGCCGCTACAGTATGAGAGCGTCCTCTAGAGGTGAAATAAAAACTATCACTTCACTGATGCCTTGTGCTGTTTGTTTTGACATGTGAGACTACAGCACACTACAGTACATGTTGTCATATCATTATAAAGTAATTCATTTGTTGACTAGATGTTGCATTAGTAGAGTACAACAGTATGTTTGCAGACAAGGCTGAGAGGACGCTAACATTAAAGCTAACCTCAAGCGGTTAGAACAATGGGACAAAAATACCTGCAAGTCCTACCCATATGTTTAAATGTCACGATTGTTCCCATCTATTACCATCTATTTGCATTAGTTTATATCCTTCTGGTAACATTTATGCATTCGTTAGCCAGCTAAGCTGCATATTTAAAGCTAGTGATGTGAGAAAGCAAATTAATATCTTCATGCAGCCGAGAGAAACGTATAAACAATTCAGAAACACATCTGATTTCAATTCAGTTTTTTTATCCTCACTGTAATACGATGACTTCAGATCGATCACATTC
This sequence comes from Myxocyprinus asiaticus, assembly GCF_019703515.2. Taxonomy (NCBI): domain Eukaryota; kingdom Metazoa; phylum Chordata; class Actinopteri; order Cypriniformes; family Catostomidae; genus Myxocyprinus; species Myxocyprinus asiaticus. The sequence goes on from NC_059387.1 coordinate 36,220,873, forward strand.
TTGCGCTGATAAAGGCGAGACACAGCGCAACAAATACAGTTTAACAGAAAGCAGGTGTCTCAATATGCTTTTAAAGTTCTTTTTATTTAGACACATCATCTAAAAAAACAGCGCTCGTGCACGAGACACTGAATAAACAAAAACAAAGGGAAATAAAGACGTTTGTCTAGCGCTTGTTTGCACAGAAAAACAAATGGATGGTTGCAAAAGCGTTCGGTGTGAACAGCCCCTTACAGTTCTTTGGAGGTCTTTGGCTGTTGCGTCTTGCTCTCTTATAAGCGTTTCTCAGATTAGGAGTTGTTTAAATGCTTTGTCAGGAAAGATGTTCACGTGTAAATGTGTGTTTCGAGATCCTTACGTTTGGTTCCAGTCTGTTGTGTTTCATCTATTGAACAGCCCCTGCTCTGTGCTCATAGTCTGAGCCGCTTCACCACTGAGTTCAGCCGAATACCTCTGCTATCTGTGAATATTGCTACTCGACATACAACTGTACTGAATAAGAAACATTGTGGTATTTCGCTGTTATTATGAAGCTTGAGTCTAGTAGGAATCAGTGCAAGTGTAACACCATGTGAACTGTCTATTGAAGCATTTCCCCCTTATTTTACTTTTGAATTAACATTTGAGAATATAGACTGACTAAAACTTTTTTTAATTTATTTTATGCACATTAGTTGAAAATGAAATGCCCTTTTTTTTTAACAGCCGGAATGTTCTTTGCAATAATATAATGATGCTGAAAGGTTTATGTATTATTGCGTCCTCTTGTGGACTAAAGAAACAACGTCAATTTAAAAATAATCTGACGTTAAAAATCAAATATTAGTTCATGTATATTAATATTTATCTATTTATTTAGTTTAAAAAAGTACAGTACATTTTCATGATTCAGTCAGTGCTGTTTATTTTTGTAATAAAGTTCAGCACTATTTTATTTTGAGTGTTACCTTTTCATTCAGTATCAGTTTTAAAAACCATCGGTTGATTAATCGGTTATCGGCAGCTGCGCAACTTAGTTATCGGTATCGGTAAAATCTACTATCGCTCGACCTCTACCCTATATATATATATATATATATATATATAATAGGGTTAGGTTTATTACGTTTGATGTGAGAAAAAAAAAGTTATTTAGCACTTCTTGCACTTCTATATTTGTAGTTCTGAACAACAGAACTGACATTTTACATATAAAAACAATTCATATTCAATATGCATATTCGACATGCTTTATGTTTTCAAATGTAACTTATTTTGGTAGAATTCTTTAAATTACACACAGAAAACCTGATTATTAACATTATACAATGCAATAAATGTACAAAATTATGTATATTTTCAGCTTTTCACATCAGCATTTTCATGCTTTTTATGCCGATGGTTTTAATTTGGACAATAATTGGCCGATATATATCGGTGCATCCCTACCTAACAAGTCTTGATGTTGATTTGAAGCGGTCCATGGACAACATGTTATTTGTCAGTTACTCGAAGTTTTAACAGC
>NC_059387.1:36227376-36304876 GCF_019703515.2 Myxocyprinus asiaticus
TTGTGAGTGTGTGAGTGTCTGTGTGTGTGTGTCTCTCTCTCTGTCTGTCAGTGAGTGTGTGTGTCTGTCAGTGTGTGTGTGTGTGTGTGTGTGTGTGTGTGTGTGTGTGTGTCTGTCTGTCAGTCTGTGTGTGTGTGTGTGTGTGTGTGTGTCTGTCAGTCAGTGTGTGTGTGTGTGTCTGTCAGTGTGTGTGTGTGTGTGTCTGTCAGTGTGTGTGTGTGTGTGTGTGTGTGTGTGTGTGTGTCTGTCAGTGTGAGTGTGTGTGTCTGTCAGTGTGAGTGTGTGTGTCTGTCAGTGTGAGTGTGTGTGTCTGTCAGTGAGTGTGTGTGTGTGTCTGTCAGTGAGTGTGTGTGTGTGTCTGTCAGTGAGTGTGTGTGTGTGTCTGTCAATGAGTGTGTGTGTCTGTCTGTGAGTGAGTGTGTCTCTGTGTGTGTGTTGTGTGAGTGCCTGTCTGTGATTGTCTGTGTGAGTGTTTGTATGTCTGTCTGTCTGCGTGTGTGTGTTGCGTCTGTCTGCGTGTGTGTGTGTGTTGCGTCTGTCTGCGTGTGTGTGTGTGTGTGTGTGTTGATATAATAGTGTTCCAATTCATGTAAACATACAGCTGATCATGTGTAATGTGGTGGTACTATGGTACAGTGACGGTATCAGATGGCACTGAATGGCGTGTTCATATACCATGGTCAATGTAATTACTGTATATATTGTATGTTTTCTCTTTGAGGATATATATACAGATATCTGCCCACAGCACATATACAGAACTGCCCTGACATCATCAAAGTAAACTAAATATATAAGACTCACATTTCCTCTTTGTTCTGAAACAGTTTGACAACTGTGTATAAGTATGAAATCTGAAATTATAGTCATCTTTATACATCAGAAAGAATGTTACATCACAGATGGACAGAATCAACTCTCATCTGATGTTGTTTTCTGGCAGTTAATATTTTGGTGCAGTTTTGAAAGAATGATGTGGTGTATAAGTACTGTTGCGATGCTCTTGATAATGACATGCGTCTCTGTTAGTTGGTGTGGATGGATACGGCTCGGACTCTGACAGCATCATTATACCTTCAGCGCTGGACTTTGTGTCTCAGGATGAGATGTTGACTCCTCTGGGACGACTTGATAAGTACATCAGTAGTGAGAACGTCTTTAACAGGTAAACTTGTGTCACCTTGTTTGAAACTCTCACACTGAAAGTATGGCTGTGTTGGGAATAACATACTCACATACTACTGTTTCTATGCAGTGTACATTGTGCATATTTCTGTGTGCTTGCATTGCCCGGATGATCTGCTACATTTGCCATAATATGTGCAGTATACAGCCAGAGCACACTGCATGCTCAGCTGGAGCTTTCAGGAAAAACAATACAGATGGCAATAGTGTAATGCACATGTAAACTTTATAAAGTACTGTAGCATGTAGTGTTGCCTACTGCAGACAAATGTGCAAAGGAAAATCAATTTGTGGTATTTCTTTTAATAGTTGACTAGTTGGTGCAGAATGAGTCCTTGATTATTCGTGCACATCCCTACATTTAAGACATTTATTTTCCAAATTGGATTAAAATGCAGAATAACTTTATTTCTGGGATTATAACTGATGCCACTCGCTAAAATTAAACATGGAATGCAATGAGGTCATACTGTCCTCTTTTGTTAAAAATAAAATATATTCACAGAACTCAATTTGAACACAGCCCATTTCTCTCGACCTCTTCAATAAATTATAATCTCACTGCTGCTGGATGTGATGTATTTAGTGATGGAGGCTCTGGGGTCAAGACCTTTAGTTGCCATGGACACTGTAACTACCACACTACTAATCTATGCACACATATGAGGCATACGCAGGCTGTCAGACATGTGTTCTGTACCGTGTGCTGATCATGTTGTTCATGTGTGTTTCAGGCAGATGGTGGCACGCAGTCTTCTGGACACACTGCGAGCGGTCAGTGAGGACGAGAGAGAGTGTGTGTGTGTGCTGGAGAGGATAAACCGACTCGCTGATGACTTGGGTACAACTGTTTATATGTTTTTATATATGTATACATACTGTAGTGGAGCCCCTTAGACAAGGTTCCCTCGTGTCCTGGAAATCCTGGAATTTTACAGTATAGTTTTCCAGTCATGGAAAATGATAAAAATACCTAAATGTCCTGGAAAATAATTATTTGTCCTGGAAATGTTTTTAGTATAATAAAACTGTTTGATTGTGCCGCTAACAAGGTTTTTGTTACAATTTTGTAAGGGAATCTCAGTTGCCTCCGCGTCTGAGACCGTCAATCCGCACATCTTATCATGTGACTTGTTGAGCGCGTTACCGTGGAGATGTAGCACGTGTGGAGGCTTCACACTATTCTCCGCAGCATCCACGCACAACTCACCACACGCTCCACCAACAGCGAACCACATTATAGCGACCATGAGGAGGTTACCCCATGTGACTCTACCCTCCCTAGCAACCGGGCCAATTTGGTTGCTTAGGAGACCTGACTGGAGTCACTCAGCACGTCCTGGATTCAAACTCACGACTCCAGGGGTGGTAGTCAGCGTCAGTACTCGCTGAGATACCCAGACCCCCAAGTGTGATTATTAAATTTAATGAAATAAATATATAATCTGCATGTGCAGCGTGCTTCAAAATGAATGTGTGAAGTTGGCCGCTCATACGCTGAAAACACCTTATCATGTGCATCACACGCGCTCTGTGTGTAGTAGATGACGGTGAGCAGAGCGCTCTGAAGTGTGCAGCACATACAGACTATATATTTCATTAAATCACAGATTTAGGGGGTTTAATAATCACATCATGTAGCAAACTGTTTATCTGGAGGTGCAAATTTGCCGTCAAAAACATACAGAAACAACAAAATAAAAGCTTGATTTAAATGGATGCGTGAAAAAAGGTAATGTTTAATGCAATTAAATAATAATAATAATGTAATAAAGCAGTATCTCACATGATGTTCTGTTGTGCAGCACTAATATCTCCAGTGTTGTTTCGGATTGTGCTGTGAGGATTTGAAATGCACTTCATTTGATAAAATAATGTTATGTTGAAAAATGTAATTCATTCAAATCTATTTTTATTTTCAGTTTTAACAAATTCATTTGTTTAGACGCCATTTTGATGATAACATTTAATTAGACCGTTGTATACGGAATACATTTTTTTTTTTTTTAAACTTCAATTACCACAATTTTAATGACCTCTCGTGTGTTTTTGCTTGAATATTACAACCGTGAGACACATTTAATGTCCTGGAAAACTGTGCCTTGAGAAGAGTGGGAGCGCTGCCTAGAGGTCAGGGAGGACATTTCTTTTCTGAAAAAGTTTTGCGTTCCCTCGCAATTATTTTCAGGTCCCTCGCAAAACGTTTTATTCATCCTGTATGAAAAATGTACATGGTTTTACCACAGTAAGCATAGTTTAACCATGAAATGTGGTAAAACAGTAGTCATAACACAGGAGAACCAAAACCATGATAATACAAATCATGTATATCAAGTATTCTGCAAAAAAACATGGTTACTACAATTTTACTGTAGTAACACAATGTTTATTTGTGGTTCAGGTACCATGATTTTAAAAACCATGACTTACACACACACACACAATATCCTGATAGTAATTAATCATAGTTTGACTATTGCAAACCTGCAGTAACCATGTTTTAAAAAACAAATTAACCATGGTGTTATATGAAAACTAAGCATGTTTTTGGCAGAATCACTATGACTTTTATTACCATTATATTTTTCTGTTCTATTACTTTGGTTGAACTATGTATATCAGAGTTAAAATAGGGTTACTGTAGTAAAACCATGGTTAATGTTTGCAAGGGAACACAAAACTATTTCAGAAAATAAACTCCCTCCCTGTCCTCTAAGGGGCTCCGTAGAAAGTGTTTTTCTTGAGAATAAAAAACTGGACTATCACACCTGGAGTCGTGAGTTTGAATCCAGGGTGTGCTGAGTGACTCCAGTCAGGTCTCCTAAGCAACCAAATTGGCCCGGTTGCTAGGGAGGGTAGAGTCACATGGGGTAACCTCCTCATGGTCGTGATTAGTGGTTCTCGCTCTCAATGGGGCATGTGGTGAGTTGTGTGTGGATCGTGGAGAGTAGCATGAGCCTCCACATGCTGTGAGTCTCCGCGGTGTCATGCACAACGAGTCACGTGATAAGATGCGCGGATTGACGTCTCAGAAGTGGAGGCAACTGAGACTTGTCCTCCGCCGCCCGGATTGAGGTGAGTAACCGCGCCACCATGAGGACCTACTAAGTAGTGGGAATTGGGGAGAAAAGGGGATTAAAAAAAAAAAGAATAAAAAAACTGCAGGCACAAATTAATGAATATATTTATATTTATTTGTGCCTAAACACTGAACCAATCACTCCTGATTGAACATTGCTCACGTGTTTCCAGTCATGTTTTTTATATAAACAAAAGGCTCCCCTTCTGTGATGTAGGAGTCTACAGTATTTGATCAATCTCATTGTGTTTCTGTTGATGTAGTTTTAAGTGTCTAAATGACGTTTATTCCGCAGAGCCGACGGTTCGAGCAGAGCTTATGGAACAAATCCCACACATCGCAATATTCTGTCAGGAGAACAGACCCTCCATTCCGTTCGCTTTCTCAAAGTACCTCTTACCCATCGTCGTGAGATACCTCGCCGACCAGAATAACCTGGTGAGTGTGAGAGCTTTCTATAAAACTGCAATCATTTATTTAGTGAAGGATTTTAACTGTATTTCCTCCTGTAAGGTTCGTAAGACGAGTCAAGCGGCGCTGCTGGTTCTTCTGGAGCAGGAACTCATCGACAGAGGAGACGTGGAGAGTCTGGTGTGTCCCATGTTAGTGGACCTCACGGCTCCCGACAGCAATGATGATGTCAAAACAGAAGCCATGGCGGTGAGCGTCTGTTCTCAGTCTCGTTACCAAACACTGCAGGAGTCTGTTTCGCTTGGGGGGGGCCCATATCCTCAGAAACTGACCTGCTTTTATCTATATGTTACAAAATTACCTTTCAGCGGATATACACTTTTAAAATGTTCAGAAATGTATCTTCTGGGAAAACTGACAAAAAAATACTGATGATGACATCATCTTGCATTCAGGGGTGTCTGCAACTTTTTGTCCAATGAAATGCGCCCTAGAATGAGAATGTCCTTCCCTTTAAAACCATCTGGCAGTAGCAAATCACGGTTCATAGTTGTGACATAAAGTAGAGGTTACATCGGATATTTAAAAAGAGATCAGCCCTTCTGTATGTCCTGCAATGACAACACCGGAAAGAAAGCTGCAGTCATTAAGTGATGTCGAGGTCTTTGATGGCGTATCCATCTGTTCCTCATGCGCTCTGCGGCTGACAGGATTTGTGAGTGTTTGAGAGATTGCATTTGTTTTTTGTTTTTACAGATTATTTGTAAGATGGCACCGATGGTGGGCAAGGACATCACAGAGCGACTCTTTCTGCCACGATTCTGCGAGATGTCCTGCGACTGCAGAATGTTTCATGTGCGCAAGGTGGGTGATTCTGATTGGCTTATGTGTAGCAGTTATAAACGGGAACTAAAAATGGCTCAAGGAACGAAAACTGAAAATGAATAGAATTTTTTGCAGAATGTAAATGAAAACGGGTACAAACGAAGTAATTGTTCTGGAGTGAAAATTTTGTTTTTAAATGCTAGTAAACGTTTATAACCGGTTATCATTTGGAAAGGAGGCTGCAGAACACCGGAACCGGAACGAAAAAACACATTTTCTACTCGGAACGAACCGAAACATTTAGTTTTTAGTTCCTGGTTAAAAAGAAGTCTGTCCTCATTGGCTGATCTCAGATGTGTTTGACAGGTGTGTGCAGCGAACTTTGGTGATATCTGCAGTGTTGTTGGAGGAGAAGCTACAGAGGAGCTGCTGGTATGTTTCATACAGGGGAAGCGGGGCTAGTTGTCACAAGCGCACTGCATCTCAGGAACTATAATGTTTAGAATCAGTCTTAGAGGAGTTAAAGTCCATTTACACAAATGTGTGTTTTCTCTACCAGTAGTTTTTTTATTTTGTGTGAATTAATTCTTCTAAAATAAACTTGCAGTATAATGTTTTCATAATAGTTGTTGTTTAAAAAGTGAACACAATAAAAGCACACACATAAGTTTAATATAATGAAGGTAAATTTTAACCATAATATTGAACTGCGTTCTTGGGACAAAAGCATTTTTCATCAATTTCATGTCAAGGCAAGTTGTGTTTTAGCTCATTTTATACATTAATTTAATACAAAACACATTTGGCTTATTTTATACAATTCATTAGCTGGCCAAAATTATGGTTAAATATTTTTTTGTCATTTACCTTCTGCATTTTCCATCTAATACAAAGATCTAATATCCATAAAACAATTAAAGTGTATTTTTTTCCTGGGCAATAATGGTGTCAATTTCCAATAGATTTTATTTAGTCATGACCTTAAAGTTTGTTTTTTGTCTATACAGAAATTGCCTTTCAGAAATTAACCCACACTGAACACAAACATACTGTTTAGTGGAGTAAAGAGACAACTCACTGTCATGTGATTGTGTGCAGGGTTGATGATGTCATCAGCTCAGTGATTGTTTAATTGTTGTTCTCTTCCTGTGGTCAGAGGCATGTAAACCTCTTCCTCCCTCTTGTTTCCTGTCCAGCTGCCGCGGTTCTTCCAGCTTTGTTCGGATAACGTGTGGGGCGTTCGGAAGGCATGTGCGGAATGTTTCATGACCGTTTCCTCAGCGACGTCTCCTGAAGTGCGGCGGACAAAACTCGCATCTCTGTTTATCAGTCTGATCAGCGACCCCTCGCGCTGGGTGAGTCACTGTATTAGATTAATCAGGATGTAACACAGTGGAATTATGTTTATTGTCCTCCTGAGACCCGAGTGTGTCTGCTGTGCGCATTTTCCATTTCCCTTTTTGATTTGTAACTAGTAGACATGCTAAAACAAATATAGAGCAAATAGTTTTCCTATAAATGGAAAGACAGCAGGAGTAAGTTGCGAAATTTTAAACAATACCAAGTTATAGATTTTTTAGAAGTTATTAGAAGTTTTTTTTTTTTTTTTCATCAAATTGTTTGTGTCCAGAAGTGTTGATTATTCATATTTTTGAGACATTACGGCTGATTTTCTGTGAAGCTGCTTTGGAACAATGTGTATTGGAAAAAGCACAAACGATTGATTTACAAATGATTTAGTGAGGGTTTTGTGTTTTGGTAGTTCGGGTAACAGACGCAGTCTCTATATGATATTTCGGTGATACAGTCTCTATGTGTTGTAGTTTATGTGACCTGTGTGACATCTCAATGCAGCTAGCAGATGTTCGGATGAGCCAGTTTGTCTGCTTCCTGACCTGGGCCCCAGTTAGTCAAATACTATCATTATTAAGACTATGAGCCAAATTACTAGAGAGGAGAGCGGCACCTTCCCTGCTCTCTCTTTAGCAGGTCAGGTCTACCCCAAAAACTCTTCCAATTGTCTATAAATCCTATGCTATTCTCTGGACACCACTCAGACATCCAGCCATTCAGTGACACTAATCTACTATAAACCTCATCCCCACAATGAGCATATTACAGTGTCTGACATCATTTTTGCAAGTTCACACACATCTTTAACATTATCTCTAGTGATCTCTGACTGGCGAAGCCGGACATTGTTAGTGCTGACATGAACAACAATTTTAGAAAATCTATGTTTAGCATTAGCCAGCACTTGTCAATTTGATCTGATGTCAGACGCTCTGGCACCTGAAATGCATTTAACAATGTTGGCTGGAGTCTCTATTTCCACATTCCTTACAATAGAATCACCCATTATTAAGGCTCTTTCAACATGATTATCAGTAGGTGCATCACTGAGTGGGGAGAATCGATTGGAAACCCTAACAGGAACAGGAGTGGTGTCACTTTGCTGAGCGAGTATGCCGCCGAGACGTCACCCAAACGCCCTGCTGCGGGGGCTCTAGAGCTGGAACCAAAGTGTGTGTGTTGCTCACTGTACTACCCGCATCCAAAACAGTATCTTCCGGCTTCTCTTTCTCACTGACCTCCACTAGTGTTTGGATGCGTGTCTCTAACTCATCTCCGTCAGCCTGTCTAATTCTTACATTTATCACATGTGAATCCCTCACTGCTGACGGAAGAAGCTATAGTAAACATGTGGCATGCAACGCAGGAAGAAATAACATGAGCGGGTGCCATGACTTACCGCAATTATTTGTTGTTGTTATGGTTGTTCTTGAGCGGCGAGGGTTTAAGATCGATGCGGTTCCTAATCAGCAGATGTTTTAGTTTGATGCAATAATCCGTGTAAAACACAGTGGAGAAAATGAATGCACGCAGTCGAGGTGCGAGATGTAGACAAGTGGGAAAAAGAGAAAAAAAACGAGAGAAACGGGTGCGCGTGGTATAAAACACACAGATGAAACAGTAGAAAAGCGGTAAAATGGCAAAGGATAAAATTATGAATGTATAAGAATATGAATAAGCAGGCTAGCAAGCTACAAACACTCGTGCAGTGTGCCAACAGGAAGTCAACAGGAACAGGAAGTCATAGAAAGCATTTTACCAATCAGAAATTATCATAATTAATTCTGATTCAAAGTAATGTCCAGCATCATCCGATCACTGTCAATCATGTTAAAATAAAATGATACATTATAAATTCTGAATCTATGTACTGATTATCATTGTCACATGTCTGTCAAACATGTTGAGTGATCCAAACATCATCTGCAGCCTGAAACTGAACTTTGGATCAGATTTTAGGAGTGAATGCACTTAACTGCATAAAGAGCTATAGGATGCTCCCTTGCTCCCTATTTAGTGAATGACTTAACCTCCAGTGTGCTGTCTGTCTGCACTGGTCTCAGAACAGTTTGAAATGCACCTTATTTTCATCCTAACTCCATATAAAGCCTCTGAAAGACACATTTATCAGCTTTTGCATGAATACATTTATTCTCAATATGAAAATGTACAGTAAATATAGGATTTCTAATGAAAAACAGTTGTCCACTATAGTGTACATTGTGTTTAACAGCATGACGTTTCGCAATAAATCGCTCATGTTTAAAATGGCATATCGGATGAAACTAGAGACTCTACTCTTTTGACTCAAACAGGTTTCAGTGTAAAAATGTAATGAGGTTTCTTACCAGATGTAGTTTTGTTAGAGTTACTCCCAAAGACAAACTCCGCTGAGATCGGCGCCATGTTGTTTGGTCACATGACTCTGTGCGTCTAAAGTTTAACCCTTTACTGACAGCACAGAGTCACCTGAACTGAGATCAGTCAGTTTAAATTAAATTAAATTATGTGCTACGTATAGTAAAGCCAAAGTACAACGTGTGGGGCATGTGGACGTGGGGTCACACGAGGTTAAAGGGCTAGTTCACCCATAATGAAAATTGTCATTCTTCTGTTGAACTCAAAAGGAGATTTTTAGCAGAATGTTCATGCTACTCTTTTCAATACAATGAAAACATACAGTGACCAGGGGCTGTCGAGCTTCAAAAAGGACAAAAAACAACATAACTGTAGTCCATGTGACCAGTGCGTAATATAAAGTCTTCTGAAGTCATATGATGGTTTTGTATGTGGAACAGACTGAAATTTCAGGTGTTACTCACTGAAAATGTTTTGAAGCGTTTAAATGGTCAAGTTTTAATTATGTGTTAATCAGGTGCGTCAGGCGGCGTTTCAGTCTTTGGGTCAGTTCATCTCAACGTTTGCCAGCCTGAACAGTAACGTGGGTCAGTACTTCAGAGACGCAGGCGGCGAGGGCGACTGGAGCGTGACACGCACGCATAGGTGAGACGAGTAAGTGACGGACAGATGATGACGTTTAGTAGAATCAATATTCACTCACTGATGACTCGTTTGGTCTTGTTTGTTTCTCGATCTCTCGTTTAGCGCTAACGCAGATGCTGCGACCAGCTTGTCCTCTCACAGCAGCTCGCAGGAGATGTCTGCGGTCTGTCCGCAGCAGGACTGCATTTCCCACAATCCCTCAGTCTGTGAGGAGCAGGGCGGAGCTGATGTGGGTGAGGAGGGTGGAGGTGAGGAGACCGCAGACGTTCTGACGGACGACGAGTCATGCTGCTCTGCTTCTTCTGATAGTCCCGATTCTAAGTGCCTTCCTGAAGAGACCGAGCCTTCATCTGGACCCGTTGAGGAGCACAACCCACCAACCACAGCACTAGAAGAGCCCTCGGCCTCTCCTGAAAACCCCACAGCAGACGAGACGCCAACCTCCCCTCAGGTTCTCCAAGAGAGCGTCTTTAGTTCTGAGGAGAACATCTCTAAAGCTTCAGGTCCGTCAGCAGTAGAGCAGAAGATCCCTGACCAGGAGATGTTCAACTCTTTCCACTACTGGAGGACGCCCATCCCTGAGATCGACCTGGATCTGGAGCTGATGGAGGAGGAGAACCAGCCGTCACGTCTGACCGCGGCTCCAGCACTCGGCAGGAAACAGCTGGTGGAACTCATCGAGAATCTGGAGCCGCATATCGATGACCCTGATGTCAAAGGTGAGCAGAGCTGCCCTCTTAACCACTGCGATAAGATGGCAGATTTGAGATGGTTGTTTAGTCGTTTCATATGTTTAGCAAGATCTTTCTCAAAACAACAAGATCTAATCTGATTGGCTGGTTTCATCAGTCCACCAGAAAACTAATTTCCCACTTTGCCACAATGAGCACTTCTGAGGAACATCTAGTCACTGGATTTGACAAACGTTCGTCATCACATAACATTTTTGAAACAAGTTTTGACTGAGACACCTGGCATCAGTTAAACTAGATATACGTGAGCACACCTGTACATTTCAGAGTTCTGTTTATGAAAAAGTTGGACATTTTAGATGGACAGAAATTCGATGCACATTTCCCGCTATAATTTGCTTGGTATTTTCTGTATTGTCTCTTGTACAAATGTGAAATCACAAATCTCTTAAGCGGCTTACAAATGACTCGCGACGAGCAGTATCAGGTGTCGTTTTGCGCTCCAGGTGACAAGTGTGCAGGTGTGCAGAGTAAACATTACAAACATGTATTTGGAGAGGACAAAAAAGTCCTGGCAATTGCTTTGATACTTTCATTGCAGAAAGTAAAACGAGGACTTGTTTTCGTTTATGTTTTAGGAAGTTCCTGGTGAATTTAATGAGTGGTCTCTGGATGCTCTGAAACAATACAAGCGACTTGACATTACATGTACTGTATATCAGGTTATGGCCAATGAAAATGATTTAAGTTGTGCCTAGGCAAATTGATTACATTACCTTCCATTTTATACATTTAAATTGGTTGCACACAATGAAATTACGTTGTGACAAAAAAATCTAAACTTGTTACATTAGCTCATTTTAAGTAACTACATTTTATGAGGAGCAAAAAGGCATTTTTTGAGTGTATGACCATAGACAAACACATCTTGAATATATGAGCATATCCAAATACTGTGTTGTATTTACACATAACAGTTTGTCCAGGTCGTTTTGGTCTTCAGAAACAGTCCTGCAACAACTCTTAAGATCACCGCTGGAGTTAAGGAGCTTTGTGTTTGGAAGGAAATGAGCACAGGAAGTTGCAAAAACATTGAGCTAAAAAACAGAACAGAGCGTGATGGAGAATGTCAGCACTAGAGCATTCATGTCATGCTTTTTGTTCTGAAGTAACAAGTTTTGACATGCATTTTCCTTCTGGCTGTACAGATGAGTGGAGAGATCTCAGCTCACACACAGCTCCTTTATCACAAACGGTTACGTGCGAGCTGCCACGAGTCCAAAACGCTCACGATAACAATCTGTGATTTATATGAACTAAGCATGAAACAGAAATCTCTGCTGATGTGTTTGTGTTTCAGCACAAGTGGATGTCCTGACGGCTGCTCTGAGAGCTTCAGTTCTGGAATCGGGGCTTGAAAACTCGTTCATGGAGCCTCGACCGGCCCAATCAAATCCCTTCAGCTCCCAGCACATACATGAACTCCTCCGAAACGAGACGCAGGTGAACATCACACACCTCTATTTATTACACCTGTCTTAGCTGTGTTTGTGTGCAGAACTCAGACGATTTGTAGCGGGGTAAAATTGCTTGTCGATTAGCGGTAAGTGATAACGGCAGACATTCACGTCACTTTCACACTGTGTGTGTGTGTGTGTGTGTGTTTCAGAGGCGTGACTCCGCCCTGCAGGTGACCCGTGATGATGATGACTCGGATGTGAGTGACAGCAGCGTGAATCCTGAAGATGAGCACAAATCCAAACATCAGGTGAGACTGCAGTCTGAATGATACTTTAAACCCATCATGCTCTGCTCTGACTGTGTGTGCATGCATATATACGCTCTCTGCAGGACGTGGTTCCTCAAGCATTACTGGATCAGTACCTGTCCATGACGGACCCGTCTCGCGCTCAGACCGTTGACATGGAGATCGCAAAACACTGCGCCTACAGTCTGCCCGGCGTCGCGCTCACGTTAGGACGACAGAACTGGCACTGCCTGCGAGACACGTATGAGACGCTCGCCTCCGACATGCAGGTCAGTCGCGCTTATTCCAGAGTTAAAGATGAAGTTTTGAATTTGAATTGTTAAAATACTAACCCTAACCCTTGAGTTAAAAAACATTTGCAAAAAGATGTAGTACTGCTTTTCAATGTGTTATGTTGCTCCTGAAGCTTAATAAGAGCGTCGTCATGAGTGAGATTGCACAAAGTGTGCGATCAGGGGTTTGTTTCCTCTAATATCTACATCTGCTCTTCATGTCTGTCAGTGGAAGGTGAGGAGGACGTTAGCGTTCTCCATCCATGAGCTGGCTCTGATTCTGGGTGATCAGCTGACAGCGGCTGATCTGGTGCCTATCTTCAACGGCTTCCTGAAGGATCTGGATGAGGTTCGGATCGGAGTTCTCAAGCATCTCTACGACTTCCTCAAGGTGTGACCATCAGCCTTTGTGCCATCATTCACAAAGTTCTACACATCACACACACCTTTCATGTTCATGAAATAAGTAATCAAGGAGACAGATATTTGGGGCCGATATACATTTGCAGTAAAAATGATAATTTTAGTGTCCAAATTTACACTAGCAAACTCCGACACAAAATGTCCTTTAAATGCCTATGAAAACCGTTGTCATGATGTCTCGCAGTCCGGATCCCGTATTTGTTCCATCCGGACCACGAGACATCATGACAGCGGTTGCCTATGACGTTAATGTTTCTGCACTCTAATCTTTCAGCGCTACATCTTTGAATATTTTTCTCTAACACTAAACACATTTCATTAATGGCCTTTCGCACTCCGCACGCATTGCTCTCTCCTCTGCTGTTAGACACACAGACACATGCTTGAAGAAACACACTTTATTATAATATTAAGAAGTTAGAACAGATCGGGGGTCTGGGAAGCTCAGTGGTAAAGACGCTGGCTACCACCCCTGGAGTCGTGAGTTTGAATCCAGGGTGTGCTGAGTGGCTCCAGCCAGGTCTCCTAAGCAACCAAATTGGCCCGGTTGCTAGGGAGGGTAGAGTCACATGGGCTAACCTCCTCGTGGTCACTATAATGTGGTTCGTTCTCGGTGGGGCAAGTGGTGAGTTGTGCGTGGAAGGCGTGAAGCCTCCACATGCGCTATGTCTCCGCGGTAACGTGCTCGACAAGCCACGTGATAAGATGCGTGGATTGACAGTCTCCGACGCGGAGGCAACTGAGATT
This sequence comes from Myxocyprinus asiaticus, assembly GCF_019703515.2. Classification (NCBI taxonomy): domain Eukaryota; kingdom Metazoa; phylum Chordata; class Actinopteri; order Cypriniformes; family Catostomidae; genus Myxocyprinus; species Myxocyprinus asiaticus. The sequence goes on from NC_059387.1 coordinate 36,241,135, forward strand.
CGTCCTCCGCCACCCGGATTGAGGCGAGTCACTACACCACCACGAGGACTTAAAAGCACATTGGGAATTGGGCATTCCAAATTGGGAGACGAAAAAAAAAAGTTAGAACAGATGACAGAAAAGCCGTCTATGCGCTAGGGATGCACCTGGATCGGTATCGGCTCTGATACTGACGTTTTTAAACTGTTTGAATGAAAAGTGAACTGATGTCTTACAAATAAATTGAACAAAAAAGAGATCTGAATCCTTTAAAGTCCAGATACAAGTAAAAAAAAACTTGTACTCATCTACTGATGACGTAGACTGGAATTACTGTTAATTTTGCTGCTACATTATCCAGTATACTAGTTAATAATCAAGTGTTTCTTAATAAGCTTTACATTTATACTGAAATAATGTGTAGTTAGAGGTTTGTGTTTCTTTACATATTAAACAGTACTCCCAATTAGTTCCACACAATAATGTGAAGATATTCTAAACTGATTATGCAAAAAACAACACTGTTATCGGATCGGAAGAGAAAAAGTGGTATCGGTTTATCCCGACTGTGCGCATGTCTGACACGCTGTTTGTCCGGAGGCGTGCAGTCATGTGGAACACGCTTATGTAAAGGGTTCTCACTCTCTTTATTTCAGTCTTCTGAATTTTATTTAGCAAGAACAGTATCATCTATGAGAATGATGAAAATGACCTCAGACATCTCATCTCAGGAGGTGTTTTGAGTTCAGTTCACTTTATTTCCACAGAACAGTTCATTGTGAACGCAACTCTGCAGCCTATACATCTGTGATTAAACATAAAATAATACAATCTCGAACCATGAGTTATATTTCAGTGATTATTATCATCATTATAATTATTATTTGTACATTTATAATTGTTTTTAGATCTTAATTTGTATTAGTAATTTTCCGCCTGTTGTCATGGATACTTGCGTGACGGTAAATGGAAAGGTGGTTATATATGATGATTATTATTATTTTTTTACTAATTTTAATTGCTTTTTAATTTAGTTTGAAGTGCAGTTGAATTTAGAAATGTCTTTGCTTCAAGTTTTTCATTTTTTAAATAAATTAATTTAATGTTCAATGTAAAATCACTAAAGCAAGAATATTCACTGATCCCTCAGCTGGGGGGGTGATGATGTAATTGGATATTGTGATATATATATATATATATTGTTTTTATAAAAATATCGTGAACACATTTCTTGCATATCGCCTAATTCTGGGAGGGAACAAAACTAATTTATTCACACACATTTAAAGTCATTACCCTTCTGAAGCAGCTAAACTGGGTCCTGAAAGGTAATAAAACACCAACATTAAACCCGCAACAACCCACATTAAGTGATGTATTTGCCCGGACGTTGAAATACCCGACCGGTAGAGAATGCATGGATAAAGTAGGTTCATGGCCAGAGAGATTCACAACTGAACAACACACATTTTAATTGCACTTCATGTTTTTCAGTTTCATTTTAATTTTTAGTTAAAATAAATAAAAAGTAAAGTTAAAAGTGAAATCAAGCTGCCTTGCGTTATTGTGTAGGCTATTGCTTAACGAAAATTACCCCATAGTACCACTTAGCATCTAACCAGCGGTAACACGGTTAGTCGGTTTGAACGTGAACACCGCACCGGTGTGAAAATTATGATATTATGGCAAGTCAAGTATCATAATGTTTATTGCAACTTCAGTATTAGGGGTGGGTAAAAATATAGTTTTTCTGATTAATCGTGATCTTCATTTGAACGATCTCAATATCGATTCTTAAATCCCAAAATCGATCTTTCTCTCAATGCTCAACCCTCTCCTACAATAAGAGGAAATCACTCACATTTGCAACCCAATTTCACACTATGCGACTAAAGTGAATATATTTGGCAACTGGCTGGTAAATGTTTAGATTTCACTGCAGTAATTGTGTAGTTTAGTCGTGAAGCAGCGAGATCCTTTCACAGCATGTGGAGAGTAAAAGTTGTTCCGTGTAATGTCTGTCCAAGTCGAGATCCACGCAACCCATTATTCATTGAATAATGTCTCTTTTAATACCCTTTCTGTTCTTTACAGTCTGTGGTTGATCAAAAACAACTACAAAAAAACAATTAATTCTAATCATGCATTGCACAGATGAGATAAAGCCATTCGAGTCCTCTCTAGTTAACATGCACTCATTTAAAGGTGCTGTTTACAAAAATGCAGTTTTTTGTTTTGTTAAAGAGACGGTAACGATTTTAACACATGTTCAACAAATCAATTTAAATACTTATAGTACAAATTATGCAATTTAACAATAAATATGTAACAAAAATAATTTATGAAATATAATATCTTATTTATTGATTGAATACTTTTATTTGTTCATTTTTCAAAAGCCAAAATGTGACCAAAATGATGAAAAAGTAATCAAATATAATTAGTAAAATTAATATTTTACTAATGTACCAAGTTAAAAGGTCTCCTGTATAATTAACAGAATTAGCTGGGAGATGATTTATTTTATATGTCAGCAAAAGGGATTTTATAACTGAAATAAACCCACATGAATCGATATTGAATCGAATCAAGAGCTTGTGAATTGGAATTGAATTGAATCGGGAAATCTGTATCAATACCCAACCCTATTCAGTATCTCCATTCCTGCCTCTGAAAACAGCTTGTCCTCCCAGTGATTCATCTTTCTCTCGCACCTCTCCCCCATGAATACGGAGTACAGTGTTGATTGGCCATTTACTCGTGACATATATCCAATCCGATAATACTGTGGACGGGACATTGAGCCAGACTACAAGCAGTAACCTTTCAGAGAGAGGCGGTGGCATCAGAGCCAACGGAGCGCATTTTAAAATTTATCGGCAATCAGATCAGACAAAATAAAGATTCTGATAATTAGAAAAATTATGAGTATCGATCCGATTATCGGCCTACCTCTATTCAGTGATGTTGAGTCTTAAGTTTGTGTCTTCAGTTGGAGGTTTATCACATCTCAAGTGTTTCATAATCTCGTCATCAGGGCGTTTCTGTTCCTTGTTTTCCTGTGGCATCAGGAAACAGCACTGCAGACTGTGTGTAGATTATCATTAGTTGTGTTCACAATGGAATACTGGTATACTGTGCACTATACAGTATATAGTAGACTGTAAGTAAGAGATAATCCACGGTACAGATGTGCAAGACTAGTCGACTAAACGGTACTGATGCTGCTAGTTGACACTGGAATTACTAGTCAGTCACTATTTTTCCAGATTAAACTGTTCAACATTTTTACACATTTAAATTTGGCTTTATATTTTTACACAGGCTGTGCTTAAATTGCTGTCATGTTAATGTTACATTTTGAATGTGATTAATAATACAATTATTAAAAAAGAGGATATTTGGAGCAGACACAAAGTTTCATTTCACCTCAGGCTGCACATGCTTCTTCCCTGTTTCATCTGTGGTGTGCCATTTGTTTTTTACATCATAACTGTTGTTGTTTGGGGGTCTGGGTATCTCGGAGAGTATTGATGCTGACTAACACACCTGGAGTCGTGAGTTCGAATCCGCCCGGTTGCTAGGGAGGGTAGAGTCACATGGGGTAACCTCCTCGTGGTCGCTATAATGTGGTTCTCGCTCTCGGTGGGGCGTGTGGTGAGTTGTGCGTGGATGCCGTGGAGAATAGCGTGAAGCCTCCACACGTGCTGTGTCTCCGCGGTAACGCGCTCAACAAGTCACGTGATAAGATGCGCGGATTGACGGTCTCAGACGTGGAGGCAACTGAGATTCATCCTCCACCACCCGGATTGAGGCGAGTCACTACGCCACCACGAGGACTTAGAGCGCATTGGGAATTGGGCATTCCAAATTGAGAAAAATGTAAAAATAATAAATAAAATAACTGTTGTTGGTTAATGTTCTTAATCAAACAGCTGTCATATTAGAATATTAGTTAATGCACATCATGAAATACGCAGAACTTTTCAGTGCATTTTTTCATCTCGTTGATTTGGCTTACCTGTTAATTATTTTCAGCAATGTCCTGACTGATTTATTAATATGTTAAGTAACTTTTACTTGGTAAATTCCATTTAGAACAATGATCATAATCCAAAGTGCACACGTCGCTGATAAATGCCTCTTCAGTGGAGTTTAGTGTCTGATTTGGCTGTTGGAATAGATTAAGTGTTTTAAATGGGTCGCATAAACACGATGTGTTTTGACTGTTTTCTAAGGGTTCTTTTTTAGAGTAGTCGACTCAAATTTAAGCCATTGATTTTTGCTGCACATATTTTAACAGTGTTCGTACAAGGTGCTTGAAGTACTTTAATTTGGCTTTTTAAAATTTAAGTCCTGGAAAACCCTTGAAAATAGCAAATTTTACCAAGAGGTGCTTAAAAAGTGCTTGAATTATAGAAAAATGTAAAATGCGTTGCTTAAATAATTTAATAAATGAAATGTATTTATTTTGGGAAAAACATGACGACAGACCACTAGACCAAGCAGTGCATAGACGGCGATGTCGTGACACCTGTTACTTTCGGCAGCGCTGTTCAGAATGGGCCAATCACAATCAAGTGTTACTGGAGGATTTTGAAAATATATATTTTATAGATACAGCTGTGGCGATTCAACAAGTATGAATCCATGCAACTATCAGTTTTAATTACAATTTACTCACCAGAGTGAAAATATTATATGAGATGTAAAACATTTTGAATGATTTGAATGCAGATCAATGGAGGATTCAGTTTTGTGTGCCATCTAGCGCCCCTTTGTGTCTCACAAAATAGGTTATTTCTGACAACATTTGGGTCAATATCAAAATATGTTGACAAAGTCATGTCCCTTGACTTTAGTCATGAAAATGCTTTCAAATAAAAGGTATCGTTCTATAACCTAACCTTTAATGATATGAAATGGCTTGACTCTGTTTTGAATTTAGAAAATATTTTTGAAATCAATTGCCTGGAAAAAAAAAAAAAGAAAAAAAAAAGTCCTTGTCCCCTTCATCTGGTACACCACTTCTATGACATGTACAGTTATTTGTGTGTTTATTTTGTACTTATTTTTAATACAAGCATTAGTGCAAGGCCGAACAAGTGTGCAAAAAAGCAAAACAAAATAATTATTAATAATTTGAATAATTTAAAAAGAATGTTTGTCCAGAGCCCTGTGACGCCATGCGAAGGGCAGACATGTGAGCGACGAGCTCTGCACACTTTGCTAATTTTTTAAAATTATTTTCATGATATAATGCGGTGAAATTCGATACACCCAGTTACACGTTTGCTGTTTGAGGTAAACATGGCAAAGAAGTCAAAATCCTCGGGCTCGGGAGACATTAAAAGACACTAACAGGTTTAAGATGAAAGCCCCGACAGGCCTGTGGACCGGGGACTCGATTTGGATGGCGCGGCGGGAGAAGGAATCCAGCGTCAACTGTCCAACATGTCAGTGATGTTGACGAAGGTTCTTGCGGACTTGGAGGATCTCGCTGTAATACGTCGATCAATTACGGCGATGGAAAGAAAAATCCTCTGAGCTAGTCACAAGAGTGACTGATGTTGAAAAACTTACTTGGAGTCATCAGAGAGGGAATTAGCCGCTAATCCGCCCCGTGACCAAAGTTGATTTGGAACGTGTTCTTGAAAAGCTTGAAGATCTTGAGAATAGAAGCCGCAGGAATAATGTTTGAATTGTTGGAATTCCCGAGCATGATGAGGGCAGAGATATGGTGAAATTCCTAGACGAGCTTTTCCTGAGTCTGGGGACATTTTTGAGATCATCCGATAAAGATCTTGTGTTGCGCCAGGCGAGGAGCAAAGGGAAGCTTTCTTGGAAGAATTACAATATTTTTTTGTTCCCGGACTTCGCGAACTCGACGAGTGAAACGCGATCAGTTTAAGGAATGCGAGAAACTCTTACATCAGCGGAAGATCACTTTTGCTCTGATGTTTCCAACGAGACTGAGCATAAACACCAAGGACGGCAGCAAAGTATTTACATGTCCCAATCAGGCAATGTCTTTTATTGAATCAATGGGTGAGTAACCATTGGGTGTTTTTCTTGTGAGTGGATTGACTCACTGTACGTACTCTGGCATTCGGAGGAAGCTGGGTGCCATTTTTGTTTCTTTTTGCGTTGGCTCCGCCGAGCGGCTGGAGTTTGTTTTGTTTTGTGGATTAACACTTTTCCTTTAAGAAACTTTTGCATTGACAGAAGATCACTTTTACAATGAAGTTCCTGGGCAGATTGAGAATAGACACTACGGATGAACACAAAATATCTACATGCCCACACAAAGGATGTCTTTTATAAAGTTGACGGATTGTAAATCATGGGATATACTTTTATGCGGCCTCCAAGTGAATTGACTCTTGACCATCCGAGGACCGGGATGCGTGTTTCGTTTCATTTTGTGCTGGTTCCGCCTAGCGGATTGGAGCTTGTTTTGTTAAATAACATTACTTCGGGACAGTTATGGATGAATCTGTCAGTTTCTTGTGCTTATGCCTCTTGTTGGCTGGAGTATGATTTGTGGAGTATTTTCGTGGGACATTGGAATGATGATTATGTCATCTGCTGCACTCATCAGCTGGCTCACTGAAGATTAGTTTGTCTGACCGAGTAAAATGAACGGCTTTATATCGGCTGGAATTTGTTTTGTGGAGGAACACACCTTTGAGACAATTCTGTGAATGAGTCTACACGTTATTTGTGTTTATTCTGCCTATTGGCTGAGGTTTGTTTTACAAAATATTTGATTTTATGTAATTTTACAAATTTGTGAGGCAAAATTGAGCAATCCGATGGCAAAGTTGTCGCGGGGGCTCTCGTAGGCGTTCATGGACTCTTTGAGTTTAAAGGGATTGTCGCTGGTTGGCGCTGTTGTGCGCGGGGTTAAATCGCACGTTTTTCTTTTTTCTGTTTGTTTGGTTCGGGGGGAAGTTCGGGGTTTGATTGTTTCACTAATGGGGAATGTGGTCTGTATAATTTTGTTTTTCACACAATTTATTTTTCTATTATATCAATATGTCAAATGTTAATATGAGCGGATTGTCTCTCTCCACATGGAATGTAAATGGGTTGGGGCACTCCATAAAAAGAAGGAAGGTTATTTATTTTTTTAAACGTAAGAAATTTGATATAGTGTTTCTTCAAGAAACACATCTCTCCCCGCAGGAAGCTGAAAAATTTGGGAAGATATGGGGTGGACATGTTTTCTTTAGTGTTGGCTCAAGTAAGAGCAGGGGTGTCATTATATTGATTAATAAACATCTACAATTCAAATGTCTCAAACAGTTTAATGATAAATTAGGAAGAGTCATTATTGTTTTAGCAGAAATTCAGGGGCAAAGGTTGATTTTGGCTAATATTTATGCACCTAACGCTGATGATCAGGGCTTTTTTATAGATCTTGAAGGGATGTTGCAAGCCGCTGGCACCCCTCATGATATAATATTGGGAGGAGACTTTAATCTATTGATGGACTCAGTTCTTGATCATAGTGAAGCAAAAGTGTGCAAGCCCCCTAGAGCAACACTGACGCTTCACAGGATGTGTAAAAATCTTGGTCTTACAGATATTTGGTGACTTTTGAACCCGTCTGGTGGGGACTATACATTTTTTTCATCAGTCCGTAAGATTTATTCTAGAATAGATTTTTTATTTATTTTTTGATAGCATAGTGAAGTCCTTCATTTGGAATGGTAAGCGTCCCAGATTGCATTTTAATAAGTTACATAGGCCGATAGACAAAGGTGGGCTAGGCCTACCCAAGATTTAGTTTTATTATTATGCATTCGGTCTCAGACATTTGGCTCATTAGTCGCTTCCACCTGAGAGAGCCCCTCCCTGATTTGTTATTGAACAGGAAGTTCTTGCCCCTGTTTCACCATTTCAAAGACTTTCTATCAAACTAATCGGAGAAGTTAAGTTACACCCTGTTATCTCGCGTTTGCACTCGGTATGGACTAAAGTGTCCAGATTGTTTAAATCGGACATTTTTTAAATGTTGCCTCGAGCATATGGCTGAACCCAAGATTGTGTATTGGCAAGTCCCCTTTCTGCTGGTCAGAGTGGCTTGTGAGGGGGGTTAATACACTCGGTGACCTATATGAGAGTGGAGTGTTGAGATCGTGTGAAAACTTGGTCCAACATTTTAGGATTCCCATATCTCAGTTTTATAGGTATTTACAACTGTGCCACCTGCTTTGTACTATTTTTGGGAGTAGCACACACACCCCTAAGGAGGCAGATACTCTGGGAGAGGTGATTACTGCTTTTAGAAAAGGTCATGAGGCATCAGTGTATTACTCCCTGCTAATTCACAGTCTGAGGGACGGAGCTTTAACTTCTCTCAAGAGATTATGGGAGAAAGATTTAAACTTGGTATTGGAGGAGGGAGTGTGGGCTACGATTCTTAAAAACGTTAAGTCTGTATCTAGTGATGCAAGGGTGCGTCTTAATTCAAAATTTTGCATAGATTTTATTGGACCCCCTCTAGACTGTATAGGCTTGGTCTTAAAGACACACCCACCTGCTGGCGATGCCAGTCGGAGGATGGAGACACAACCCATGTCTTTTGGTGGTGTGTCGAGATCCAGAAATTCTGGTCGAAGGTTCATTTTTTGTTTGTGGGGTTTAAATGTTGATTTATATAATATATATATATATATATATATATATGTATATATATATTGCATTTCATTGTTATAGTATGATTTAATTAATAAAAATGTTAATTACAAAAAAAAAGAATATTTGTCTCTTAATTTCATGTTATCAATGTTAAAAAAAAAAAAAAATTGTTTTAAAATTATTTTCAGAGGCTGCTTAAATATGCATATAGTGATTTATTTATTTTTTTCCCAGCATGTTAAAAAGTTATCACATTTTAACTGTAATATTTTCACACTAAAATATCTGGTGTTGTACCCCATTGAACCCTCAAAATTTGGTGTTGTACCCCATTTAACCCTCATTAGTGTTAATTTAGTGTTAACTTGCATCATTTGTGAAACAAAATTAAATAATAAAAGATCAACAGTCAAGTTGTCCTTTATGAATATAAATAATGTCAACATGTTACAAAATATTTACCCTCAGCATTTATGGGCAAAAACTGAACTGAACAGGAAGTTTCAATATTTTGTAAGTTGGAAAGTCACATTTTTTTGAGAATGACCCATTTGCAGTTTAGGTCAGTTCCTCTCATAAATCTGTTGTGTGACTTCAGGAAACATGAAACACAGCACATGAGTCATATGGACTTGTGTTTACAGACACAGTTATTCACTTCTGTTGGAAAGTGAAGTGTGTTTTAATGAACACACTACAATAACACATCAATTTGTGTTGTTATCTAGATCTAACGACCCATAGATAAACTTAATAATTGGAAAAAAAAAGAATAATTTAAAAAAAAAAAATGTACATGAGTTTTTGGAGACCAAACACTCTTTAAAAACTCTGAGAATTTGATTGCACAATCCTGAAATAATACTAGCATGAAGTATTATGCAAATAAAATAGAAGAGTTGGTCATATTACATTTATTCTTTGTCATTTTCACATTTATGAGGAAAAACTGGTGTTACAGACTTGACAGTTGTAAAAGTGACACACTTTGTTCATGAAGAGGGGAAAAATATCCAAAACGCTTTTAAACCTGCAGACTTTGACCTCTGAGACATTGGTATGGTATCCATTAAGGCTGCACGATTGATTGAATTAAGGGTTAGGGTTAGGGTATGAAAGAGGGTCATGACACTCCTTTTTTATCGTTTCATTATCTTCCCCTTTTTTTTTTTTGCATCAAAACAGTCATAATTTAGTAATATATGATCATTTTCCACCCTGTCTGAAACTCTCGGTTTTAAGCTCTCTGGCCCTTTAAGACTTCAGTGTAAACGCCCACTGTTCTGATTGGCTAACATCGTGCAGTCCCTCAAATACAGCCATATTTGAAACTCAATTAGCATTAGGTTAATCCTAACCCATTTCAGGGTTAACACATAACGCATACCCAACACATTTCATCTGAATGTATCAAAATGTTCACTCAAACACAGCAACTATCAAACAGTCATGACATTTGAAACATTTGTGAATGAAACGGTTTACTCACGGGTCCGGTAGTGTTTAACTGCCCCATCCTTCAATAACAGATCCTTTGCAAAGCTTGAATCATATTGTGACTGGTTCACAAGCAATTCTCACTCATATCAGCCGGAAACACATTAAATCCACGCGGAAATGTTCTGAATACGCAAACATAATTCAGTCTACAGCAGAGACGCTAGTCTTCACATCTCGCATCATCCGTGTTTGTTCCCACACAGAACGGCATGTGTTTCTCCCAGTGGCAGCAGCAGAATGAGATGCGTTTTAAAAAGTTGCACTTGTACCACTCTTAAAACACGGCACACATCGCCAGAAACGATTTAAAAATGATCAAAGACGTCCATCTAGTGCATGCTTACAAAAGACCAACAATTACAGATGGCACAGACGGGTGCAAAAACGGTCCAGGACGCCTTCAAAACAGCACAACAGCAAGATGAAACAGTATGGAGGTCTCCTTTTCAGAGTTCTAACTTGACATTGCATCTTTTTAAAGTGGCGCAAAATGCATGCTAATGGTCATCTAGTGCATGTTTATGTAGAAAAACATTTAAATCCAGATATGTAAGTCACCTTTGGTGTAGATGAATCTCCCATGACAGGCCCTCTCTCCTCTTCACCTGTGACTGAATGTGAGCACCAGTGGGCGGGGCCAACAGTGCAACGACGAAAAAGAGGCGTTGATGTCTTGCTGAAGAGGCAGTCACACGGAGATGTATTTGGTCCTTGTAACGTCACAGTTCCACAGATTTCAAATGGCTCGTTTCTGGAGCCTGGTTTAAATGCTGTTTTTCTATTAAAGAAGAAGTTTTGAGTTCTGAAACTTACAGTATGTTTTTTTTATAGTGCAATGACCTCTGATATGTCAGAAGATCGACCCCTTTAAGAATGAAATTGCGATATGGCCTTGCATGATTACTAAAGTGCAGAACTTTGCGTTTTATAAAACAGTCTGCATTCAGCGCTTCAGTCAGTGATGTGTGATTGAGCAGCGCCCTCTAGAGTTTGTAAGCGACTTATGTTGAGCAGGGCAGCAATATTAGATGATGTTTATCATATTACAATTTAAATCGTTTTGTCTTGTCTTGCCGGACAGTGAAAAATGCATTTAATAGGTCCTGGTTTCCTTCTCTACACATCCGTGCAAAACAGCTGAATGTCAAACCATACTTTCCTCACAAGCCTTATGGGTGCTTAAGGGGAAAGTGCAGGTGCATTCCTAATTATCTTCAGGTCGAACTCAGTAATACAGTGATGAACACTGGTGTCTCTTGTTTTGTGATGTGATTGTTAATCCCAGCTCTGAGACTATATTTGTGTCCGGAGGTTTTTTGAACAGAGGCATAAATCTCTGTCAATGTCTCATTACGGAGGACAGCAGAGTAAGCGCATTAATATAGAACGGATATTTAAATTGAAACTGACTGGAACTGCCTGTGTATACTGTTTTAATGCATGCATTACATCCAATTAGAATGAGTATTCAGACAGACCATGGTATAAAGAAAAATAGCATGTGCAGTAATATGCAAAAATTAATTCAAACACTAGTACGCGGCATGGTCACATGACCTTACTATATTACATGTTTAATTCAGTAATTTAAGGTATTTTGTGTTTTCATCCAGTTTTAAGGATATTAAACTGCCTTAATATTTGATAGTCTGATCATATGAGTCAAGAAAGAAGTGTTTTGCAGATATTTCATGCATACAGAAAATTCTCAGAAATTCTTGTTGTACCTTTACAGCCGTGACATTAAAGAGCTTGATTTGACTTGCACACTGTGCACAGTGCATATAATGCTAGTGTGGTATTCCATTCATATCTGTAATGACAGATCAGGCCCTGCTGTTGAACGTAGTGTATCAGTCAGGTGATGTCACAGATTGGGGCGGAGTCACAGCTTGTTTTGGAGATGAGGGGGGTGATGTGTTTGATTCTGCAGTGCTGTGATGTTTTTCTCTGTTCTTCTTGCAGCTGTTGCATCAGGACACACGGCGTAAATATCTGTACCAGCTGCAGGAGTTTCTAGTGACAGACAACAGCCGCAACTGGAGGTTCCGCTCGGAGCTCGCTGAGTACGACAGACACCACATTCATTCATTCATTCATTCATGGCTTCATTTTATCAACGATTGTCCTCATTCAGCCAGAACACAATCTCACGGTCTATTTGTGTTTGTGTGTGTGTGTGTGTGTGTGTGTGTGTGTGTGTGTGTGTTTCCAGGCAGCTGGTGTTGTTGTTGGAGTTGTACAGCACTCAGGACGTTCACGATTATCTGCGACCGCTGGCCTTCTGTCTGTGCACGGACCGCGTGTCGTCTGTCCGGTGGACGTCCTACAGACTGGTACTGACACCACACAGCATGTGAAGTTTAAGGCCCCATGTACACCATGCATTAACATGCATTTTCGCTGATTGGATTGCTATCGGATAGCACTTGGCCACATTAAATGCCATGTGTGAATGTGGCCAAGATGCACTGTGATCGGATCATTGTGATGTGTGAAACCAGATTCGGAGGTGATCGGAGACGGATTCCGACCACATTCAGTGGTGTAATGCGGATACAGCTATGCAAGTAATTAAAGGGATAGTTCACCCAAAAATGAAAATTCAGTCATTATCTACTCACCCTCATCTTGTTTTAAACCAGAATGACTTTCTTTATTTTACACAAAGGGAGAAATATTGAAAAACATTTGTGCTCAGGGGGTCTGGGTATCTCAGCGAGTATTGACGCTGACTATCACACCTGGAGTCACGAGTTCGAATCCAGGGCGTGCTGAGTGACTCCAGCCAGGTCTCCTAAGCAACCAAATTGGCCCGGTTGCTAGGGAGGGTAGAGTCACATGGGGTAACCTCCTCGTGGTCATGATTAGTGGTTCTCGCTCTCAATGGGGCGTGTGATAAGTTGTGTGTGGATCGTGGAGAGTAGCATGAGCCTCCACATGCTGTGAGTCTCCGCGGTGTCATGCACAACGAGTCACGTGATAAGATGCACGGATTGACGGTCTCAGAAGCGGACGCAACTGAGACTTGTCCTCCGTCACCTGGATTGAGGTGAGTAACTGCGCCACCACGAGGACCTACTAAGTAGTGGGAATTCGGCATTCCAAATTGGAGAGGAAAGGGAATAAAAAGAAAGAATAAATGTTGTGCTCAGTGATGTACTCTGGTTCATATAAATAAGGCTGGGCATAGAAATGCATCTGTTCATTGACTTCAAACTCTTCAGACATGTTTAGTAAGTTCGGTTCTCTGGTTTGTGTGTAGCTGTGTTGTTTCTCTGTTTTTTAACATCTCTGGTGGTCTGGTTGTACCAAAACAAAGTGAGTTTTTGCTTGAACACCCAATCTCACGAGTGGAGGCAACATAAGTGCTCTCGTGCACAGGATAGCAACTGAGGATTTTCACTCAATAATACATTAGATTTCGGTTGTTTTTCACCAAACCTCATCGTAAGCTTTCAGAAAAATCATGAGTCTCATAGAATAATTTATTAGACTTCCGAATTATGCTTGAAGAGGTGGTCACCATAAAATGCCATTGTATGACATCACTGAGCACAACATATTTTCAAAATTTCCCCCTTTGCGTTAAGAAAACGAAAAAAGTCAAATGGGTATAGAATAAGATGATTTTCGTGTGAACTATCCCTTTAATTATGTTGAGGTTACGCTACAGTCATCTGTTGTTAAAGTGCTGTGTTGTGTGTTCTTGCCTTTTACCGTTTATTCTGCCATCATGATGTGAAGAACACATACAGACACCGCCTGAACAATGAACAATATTCCATGAATTATTCTATCAGGAAACACTTATATCTCGACTCTCTCCTGTTCTCTAATCGCTTTGATTCTTCACTCGTGCATTTCAAAGGAGAAGCATATTAACACTTCCAAAGTATCGAACACGACTCCGGCGACCGGAAATTTAGCTTTGGCTACTGTCAAAAGATGTTTAATAAAGGAAAAATTCTGACTGCCAAAGTGATGGGAAGCATTTGAATTATCCATCAATGGTTTTAAAATTCACAAACAAATTTAGACTTTTCCGTTCCCACAGCCTCTGATGTCACAAGTAGAGTTTTCCATTTTGCACGGGTAACTTTGAGTGGCTCTCCATCTGGTCTCCGTGCAGATGCATTTGAGTGCAAGGTGTAAACGCATCACGCAAAAGAATAACCAGATTCTGTATTGAAATAAATGTTAATGCAAGCTGTAAATGGGGCCTAAACGTCACTATAAGTGTGAATAGCATCATATAAATGGCCTGATTTAAAACTCAGATTGTGTGTTGTCTCAGGTGAGTGAGATCATCAGGAAGTTGTCGTCTTGTTCGTCTCTGCTGGTGAATTTTCTCAGTGAGCTGGTGGAGAAATTCTGTCACTCTCAGAAGTGGTCTGGACGGCAAGCGTTTGCCTTCGTCTGTCAGGTGACACACATATCTTTACGTTTATTTATCTTGTCTGGTGAAAACTGAAAACTTTTTATTTCAGATGAGCACTAAAGCACGTGAGCCTTTTGATTTATGAGTAACACTTTATTTTACAGCACTGTTCTACATTTACATACTATATAATTATAACAACTACAGTAATTACTAAGTACTAAACCTAAACTTAACCCATATTAAGTACATTTAGTTACATAATATTACTCAGTACTTTCTGAAGTATATTGAAGTACACGTACTGTAAAATAAAGTGCATCTTATTTATGTTGTCTAGTCTCGTAGTCTGTGTAAAAAAGAACAAAACAAATAAACACCTACTTAGACAGGAAGAGACTGTTTGAGCAAAATGACCTTGAGCATTAAGGCCATCGTGCACATCTTCAAACATGAAGAAAATATGAGAGTGTGACAGATACTGGAGGCAGATTGCTGTCATCTGGTAAACAAATTCTAAACATCATGACTTGAAAATAATGTTGTGACAATAATAGCCTGTAGATGGCAGTAGTGTACCATGCAGCCACCTACTGTGTAGTCTGATTGCTTGTAACCTAATTTTATATTTATTACAAGTTTGATAAATATTTAGACATCAAACTATTATTTGTTAGAGTTTAGCATTATCAAACTATTAGGGGTGTAACGGTTCAAATTTCTCACGGTTCGACTTGTATCACGAATTATGGTCACGGTTTCAGTACGGTTCGGTATTGGCAATGTTCAGACATTTTTTTTTTTTTACTTCCAAATCCAAAGAAAGTATGCACTATGTGGTAAACACTTTAACAGGTTTGCCCTTAATAAATATCATGGTTTTACTGCAGTTACCATAGTTTAACCACATAATCAACATGGTTACTTGGAAACTTCAGTGTTATTGTTGTAAAACCATGATTTCTGCTAACAGAACCATGATGACAGTAGTCATGGTTACAACAATATTACTATAGTAAAACCATGGTTAATTTTCATTAGGGGCCTTAAAAAAAAAAAAAAAGTTTCTCTAATTACTAGATCAACATTTTAACTTAACACCTGCAGTATTACGCTACATGTGTAGTATCTCATCTCAACATGCATTCAACATTCAGAAGCTGTATATCACGGTAGAAAGAATAACCTTGCTATTAAAATGGATACGAGAAGGGCTGTCGTAATGGGGCTAGAGTGTTTTTTTTTGGGGGGGGGGGTGATTTTGCCCAATTCCCAATGCGCTCTAAGTCCTCGTGGTGGCGTAGTGACTCGCCTCAATCTGGGTGGTGGAGGACGAATCTCAGTCTGCGCACCTTATCACATGACCTGTTGAGTGCGTTACCACGGAGACTCAGCATGTGAAGGCTCATGCTACTCTCCACAATCCACACACAACTCACGTAGAGCGACGTCTGCGAACTGTGCCTGTTTTGTGAATGTTTTTTGGCCATCTCTGTTGTAATTGACTACAAAAAGAAAAAGTTCCAGACAGGAGATTTGAATAACGCAGGTGGCTTCTCGATCAGCGGCTCGTTTTCTCCACTTAACACTTGCCATTTTCAACTACACACAACGCATGCAGAACTGTGATGTCATCAAGTTGACCAACGTGAAACACAGGTGGAGTGAATCCGCTAACAGATCCATTCAGGTGCATTAGCGGAGGTTGTAACTTTGCCTGTCTAGTTTTCTTCGCCAAACCTTGTGCTCCAGATGCGTCATTAAACTTGAGGTGAACCGCGGTGCCAATGCTTACTGAATCGTGGGTGCAGAATTGTACGGTTCGAATTTGTTTGACAGAGAACAGTTACACCCCTAATAAACTATTATTTGTCAAAGTTTAGCATTTTAAAATTTATTTGAAGTGTCAGTTTTTGAAGTTAACAGAAATTAACTGCAAAACTGTGAAAATTCAATTAGAGTTTAGAGTGTGTGCGTGTGTTATTGTCTCACCCCCTCATTTCTGAGTGTGTGTGTTTAGCATTGTGGATGTGCTGTGTGTTATAGTCTCACCAGTTCATTTGTGTGTGAGTGGGTGTGTATGTAGTCCCACTCCATAATTTCTTTGTGTGTTTTTCTGCATTATGGCTGATTTATTGATTGTATTTGACAGATAAAGAAAAAATCTGTGTTATGATCTTTCCCATTCATTTTCAGTGGTCGGTCAATTTTGACCGCAAAAACAAAAGGTGTCACTTTGGGGTTTTACACTCATCAAATCATGCACAGATTTTTTTTTTGTATGTTCAGATGGCAGGTAGAGGATATGTCACCTAGTTTTGTGCCACCCAGTTAAAGGAAACCATTTTTATTAAATCAGCAGAAGTGATTCCGGTCAAAAATGACCAAAGACTATAGGAGGATTAAAACAACACCCATTTTGTGTTGGTCAGTCAAGCAGTTATTTATAAATTTGATAAAAAAGTGTCAGCATGGAGGGTCAAAGTATGCCACAATATTTATTTATTTATTTATTATTATTTAAGCAACTTAAAAGTATACAGTATATGCCTGATTTAGTGCGTCTCTGCACTGCAGGCAACATGTATAATTAATAATACGTACCTAAATACTGCATGCATTAATGAACTCATTTTTAATGCTTCAGTAATTTTTTGAATCCACAAATTGCATTGCATTTATTTATGAAATGTACAGTTATTTCAGAAATGTAGGCATTTTTTCTCTCAATACAATAGCGTTTTTGTCTGTGTACTCCACGCAGACTATAAATGCCAACCACTGCATTGGCAGTGTAGTTTTGAGGCAGAAGTGTAAACCGGCCTTTATTGTGCAGTTCTAGCTTGTGTAGGTTTTGGTTGATTTGAGCTCTCACTCGCTGCTGGTTTTGATGAGTTTGTGTGTGTCTCATCAGTTGTCTGTAGAGGAGGAGTGTCTGTCTCTGGATCAGTTCTCGGAGCATCTGCTTCCTCCTCTCCTGCAGCTGGTGTCTGATCCAGTGCCCAATGTTCGTGTGCTGCTGGCGAAGACCCTGAGACAGACGCTGCTGGAGAGAGGTGCGACACACCTCACATTAAATACTGTGTGTGTGTGTGCGCGCGCGTGTGTCTCTGTGTGCGTGTGTCTCTGTGTGTGCGTGCGTGTGTCTCTCTGTGTGAGATTGTGGTGTGTGTATGTGTGAGTCTCTGTGTGTGTGTGTGAGAGAGAGAGTGACTGTGTGTCTCTGTGTGAGTGTGTGTCTGTGAGAGTGTGTGTGAGTGTGTTGTGTGTATCTCTGTGTGTCTGTGTGCGTGTGTGTCTCTGTGTGAGATTGTGGTGTGTGTGAGAGTGTGTGTCTCTCTGTCTGTGTGAGTGTGTGTGTGTTGTGTCTCTGTGTGTGTGTGTGTGTGTGTCTGTGTCTCTGTGTGTTGTGTCTGTGTGTGTGTGTTGTGTCTGTGTGCGAGATTGTGGTGTGAGTGTGTTGTGTGTGTCTCTGTGTGTGTGTGTCTGTGCGCATATGTCTCTGTGTGAGATTGTGGTGTGAGTCTCTGTGTGTGTCTCTGTGTGTGTGAGTGTGTGTCTGTGAGAGTGTGTGTGAGTGTGTTGTGTGTATCTCTGTGTGTGTGTGTGTCTGTGTGAGTGAGAGTGTGTTGTGTGTTGTGTGTTGTGTGTGTGTGTGTGTGTGTGTGTGTGTGTGTGTCTGTGTGAGTGAGAGTGTGTTGTGTGTGTGTGTGTGTGTGTGTGTGTTCACTCCTGACCTCTCTTGTTCTTCTGCAGAATATTTCCTGAACTCTGCCAACTGCCAGCAGGAGGCGCTGGAGCACACGCTTGTCGCCCTGCAGACGGATGTTGACAAGGATGTGAAATATTTCGCCAGTGTTCATCCAGGGAGTACACGACTCAACGAGGATGCCATGAGCACCACCTCATCTACATACTGAACACACACACACAAGGGACTCTGATTGGCCAGAGACTGAGAAACAAACTCTTCTAACAGCTTTCCCAAAATGCACCTCAGTACAGCAGACAATTGTCGGGTGATTCGTGGGTTTTTTGTTCTTGTTTATTTTGCCACAGAAGCCTTAAACGTGTCTTCCTTTAAAGCAGGAAATACTTGAACTGCTGGAGAAATCAATTGATTGACCACCGCAACTATAAAGCATTCTCATGTTCACAGGTCGACGGGTCTGTTTCCTTCCTCTCATGATGGGACCTTATACCTGTCTGTCTGTCTGAAGTGACTGTAGCACAGATCATGTGTCTCATTTTTATTCTTTGATTGTGATTGACTCATATGCTGCATCTCTGTTGTTCCCGGTGTGGACGCATGAGTCTGATCTCAATTCTTTTAATGTACAGACGGTCAGGACTCGCGGCTGCATATAGAAACACACGTTAAGTTGTATTTTTTAAACCAATATCACGAGCGGTCCATCTCACAGTATGTGAACATTCAATAGAAAAATGAACATGCATCAATGAGTATTTTAATGCAAACATTCTTCTACTCTTTAGATGTTCTGTATATATTATTCTTGTTTTTCATCATTAAAATCATTGATGTTATTCTCTTAATCCATCCAGAATAAAATTTCAGATACAATTATTTGCTTTTTTTTTTTTTTGGTCTGTAATAACTATAATAAGAGGGCTGCATTTTGACATTTCCTTGAGCATTCTTTTAATCACAGTAGTTCTGTCAGGAATAGATTGTGTAATATGAGGGTAAACAATGTTAATACAAGTTAATATTTGATTGTCAACATGCAATCATTTGCAACACACTTTTTTTCCTGCAAAGTTACTTTTCAGAGTAAAACAGGATATTCAACGCAGGAAAAATATAGCGTGACGTGATGTAAATTTTCACCAAAACTTTAAAGCATTTTTATTTGCAATAAAATACACTGATGAATCATTCACAATAAGACCAGAAACATGGAGAAATAATTTAATATGTTGAGCAAGTCACTTCGCTAATGCCTGGAGTTTATAAATCTCTTTTTTTAAAGAAAGAAATTCTGTTAGTCTTAAATATCAAGTCTGGGTCAAACGAGGACTTTATTTTGCTCAGTCACTGAACTAACAATAAACAATACTTTTATAGCATTTATTAATCTGTTTGTTCTACAGTAATACATTTTTAAAAGTTGTATATGTTGACATTAGTGAACTAACGATGAAAAGTTGTATTTGTATTAACAAAGATTAATATAAGCTGTGAAAAACTATTGTTGATAATGCATTAATGTTAATGGAACCTTATTGTAAAGTGTTAACATGTTTGTTTTTTACATGCGCTGTTCATCTTTACATGTAAACTTTTACTGTAGCTGCTGTGAGATTGAGACTGTCTCACACAATCAACAGATTCAGCTCGCTCAGTGAATGTGACCATGTGACGCGAGTGTTCATGGACAGAAAGGATTCTTTGTTCATGAGAAACACCGTGATTATCAGGCGTCAGTGGAGCATCAGATGAGAGTCTTTTCACTGAAAATAGGGCGACATCATTAGACACCTGTGTGCTCCACACACACACACACACAGCTGAAGAGATGATGCATTCATATCACACAATCTGTAAACAACTTTATCAAAAGTGATCATCATTGAAAATAAAGACAACGAAATGTGCAGATTGTGAAGTTGATATTTCCAGGACACGTGGAGATAATGATGTTTTAATGGAATAAAATTGATGACTTCCAGCATGCTGCTTCACCTGTGTGTGTCTCTTTAACAAGCAACAGAACAATCAGCCTCTCAACTGATCCAACACACATCAAAAAACAAATGTTTCTGCAGTTTATAGTAAACGACACAAACGCCAATAACATTCATTTCTCCTAGACAAAGGAAGATTTGTTGAATATAAGACAGATATTTGTTAGAAACAACTGATATGATATAAGTAACATTTTACAATAAGGTTGTTTGTGTTTACAGTAGTTATTTACATTAAGACTAACTAACAAACAATACTTTTACAGCACTTATTAATTTTTGTTATAGCGACAGTTCACCCAAAAATGTAAACTCTCTCATCATTTACTCATCCTCATGTCATCCCAGATGTGTATGACTTTCTTTCTTCTGCAGAACACAAATGAAGATTTTTAGAAGAATATTTCAGCTCTGTAGGTCCATACAATGTGCCAAAAAGCACATAAAGGCAGCATAAAAGTAATCCATATGACTCCAGTGATTTAATCCATGTCTTCAGAAGTGATATGATAGGTGTGGGTGACAAACAGATCAATATTTAAGTCCGTTTTTGTCATAAATTCTTCTCCCTGCCCAGTAGGTGGCGATATACACAAAGAATGTAAAATCACCAAAAACGAAAGTTAAAGTGGAGATTTGTAATAAAAAAAGAACTTACATTTTGATTGGTTTCTCACCTACACCTATCATATCACTTCTGAAGACATGGATTAAACCACTGGAGTCATATGGATTACTTTTATGCTGCATTTATGTGCTTTTTGGAGCATCCATTCACTTGCATTGTATGGACCTACAGAGCTGAAATATTCTTCTAAAAATCTTCATTTGTGTTCAGCAGAAGAAAGAAAGTCAAACACATCTGGGATGACATGAGGGTGAGTAAATGATGAGAGAATTAACATTTTTGGGTGAACTATACCTTTAAACTCATTAATTGTTAAAATTAAAAGGGGTTTATGTTAACATTTTTAATACATTATGAACTATCAATTAATATTTTCATAAATTAACAACCAAAATTACTAAATGCTGTAGAATATTGTTCATTGTTAGTTCACGATCTCTAATGCATTTACTGATGTTATCAAATGGAACATTTATGTAAAGTGTTTCCATTATATATGTACAACTCACTCTTAATAAAGACCTAATAAAAGGTTCATAATGTGTCTGTATATGAATATAATATGCTGCAAAAGCACACGTACCTATTTCTGTTCTCTGCTCTATATGAAAATCATCTAATTGGCATCGCATGTACAATCTGAGAGACTGGCTGTGTGCGGGTCTGCAAGAATTAAACAAATAAAAATCCATTTGCCTCTGAAATCTATAAAATGCAACAAACAAAGAAATAAAAAGAAAGTAATTTACATGATTAAAGTAACGTATAAAAGTCCTCTCTCGGCATATGTGCCGTCAGTACAGACAGTTCATGCACTTGACGGCTTTACTGCCGTAATCGACGCACTCGGGTCCGATGCATTCACAGCACGCGTTGTGAAACCAGCGATACTTCGATCCGCCCATCGACTCGCAGTACTGCTTACACTGACGAATAGACACACAGTCATCAAAGTACACAACTGTGCACATCTTATCTGCAGAGAGACGAACACAAGAAATCAACCATGCATCAGGACACGGGGGATTTTATTTATTAAATACAAATTCAACCCATTTAAAGAGACAAAAAGGCAAAAACAAAAAAATGTGGGTTTGCAGTAAAACAGTAAAAACATGTTGTTAAGCTCCAGTGTTGTCTCTTCTCAAGCTACAAGCTCCTCATAACTTAAAGGACTTCAACTACAGTCAAGACACTTTTTAACAAAAAGTAGCAAACTACATTGAACTTATAAAGAAAATATTTATATATTTTTAACAATGGTGTTTGCAGTAAAAGTAACTTCAAAATCAGTCATGGTGACTACACTTTTATTTTAATTATTACTATTTTATTAGTAGTAGTAGTATATTTTATTATTTATTATATTATATATACCTTTTACTATATTACTATACTGTAGTAAAACCATGGTTAATTTTCGTAACGGTTAAACAGATAGGGTGACAACATTAAATTGAACATAAATGTATACTTAATATACATTAATAAACTAGGAAACACTGATTAGAAAAATAAGTTTAAATATACTGATAAACAGCAGCAATCAACTAAATATTTCACTTAAAAAAGAAGGTAAAGTCCCTTTAAGGCTGCATGAGGCTCAAGTGAATCATTTATGTGAACTAGTTCATTAAAATGAACTGACCAAAAGAACTGATTCACTCAAATGAATCAAAGTTCCAGACCCTAAATAAGTGAACTGTTTATTTTAACCGGTTCATTTACATAAATTGGGAACTTTGATTCATTGGTTCTTTTGGACAGTTCATATAAATAAACCGATTTAAAGAAATGATTCTTTTATATTTAACTTTGGGAACTCCGATACCTTTTAATGAGTTGGTTCTTTCAGAGTCTGACAAAGGTAAATATAAGGGAATCGTTTCTTTAAATCGGTTTATTTACATGAACTGTCCAGAAGAACCGATTCACTTAAATGAATCAAAGTTCCAAACGTGAATCAAAGTGATTCTTTTATTTTAACTGGTTCATTTACATAAACTGTCTGAAAGAACGAATTCACTTAAATGATTCGGTTTTCCCAGCGCTACATGAGAGAGGACGGTTCAGGTGAGTGTGTTTATTTAAAGTGACAGTTCACCCAAAAATGTAAATTCTCTCATCATTCTCACCCTCATGCCATCCCACATGTGTGTGACTTTCTTTCTTCTGCTGAACACAAATGAAGATTTTTAGAAGACTATCTCAGCTCTGTAGGTCCATACAATGCAAGTGAATGGTGACCAGAACTTTGAAGCTCCAAAATGCACATAAAGGCAGAATAAAAGTAATCCATAAGACTCCAGTGGTTTAATCCATGTCTTCAGAAGTGATATGATAGGTGTGGGTGAGAAACAGATCAATATTTAAAGGGGTCATTAACTTATCTTCCCTGAGGTCCACTGTTAGTCATGTTTTTAACACTAAAACAGTCATAGTTTAGTAATAAATGATCATTTTCCACCCTGTTTTTGAGCTCTCTCTGAAAAGCTCTGTTTTGGCCACAGCGTCTCCTTTAAACTTCAATGTAAACGCCCACTGTTCTGATTGGCTAACATCGTACAGCCCCTCGAATACACAGTCATATTTAAAACTCAGTCAGAAGAGAATGAACCAGCTCCACAAATTTATAAAGCTAAATTTCAGGGTTAACAAATAACACACATCCAACAAATTGCATCCAAATATATTAAACTGTTCACTCAAGCACATCAGCACAATAACCATCAACAGTCATGACATATGAAATATTCATGAATGAAATGGTTTACTCACATTTTTGCATCAAGACCAAGTGTTTTTAACTGCACCATCCTTCAATTACAGTTCCTTTGCAAAGCTTGAATCATATTATGACTGGTTTACAAGCAGTCCAAGCTGATATGAGCCATACATACATAGTCCATAGCACGATGAATAGACACACATAGGTGCGCTGTAGCACAGATTGCCGGAAACACATCCAAACAGTCAAAGTCGTCCAGCTATTGCTTATTTACATACACCAACCATTAAAAATAGTGCAGATGGGTGAAGGAATAAAACTTTGATTGAACCAGATATTCCGTCACAGCATAGCAGCAATTTCTTTACTAATAAAATCGAAATCATCAGAAACAAAATTAGAATTAAGCATCTGTCTGCCACAGCACCCCAGAAGACTCAAATTATTCCCATACGAGCAACTTCAATCCTTCGCTGTCATAGGTCAGGAAGAGCTAACAAAAAAGATCAAAACATCAAAATCAACAACATGCATGTTAGATCCAATACCAACTAAGCTCTTAAAAGAGGTATTCCCTGTAATCTCAGAACCTCTTTTTAATATTATTAACTCCTCGCTATCCTTAGGACATGTCCCAAGAAACTTTAAAATGGCAGTTATCAAACCACTTATTAAGAAGCCACAGCTTGATCCTGGAAAATTGGCTAAATACAGACTGATTTCAAATACCCCGTTTATGTCGAAAATACTAGAAAAGGTAGTGTCCTCCCAACTATGTTCAATTCTACAGAGAAATGGTATATATGAACAATTTCAGTCAGGATTTAGACCCCATCACAGTACAGAGACTGCACTTATCAGAGTTACAAATGACTTGCTCTAATCATCTGATCACGGCTGCATTTCTCTTCTAGTGCTTTTAGATCTTAGTGCTGCTTTCGACACCATAGATCACGACATTCTCTTGAATAGGCTTGAGAATTATGTTGGCATTAGTGGACTTGCATTAGCATGGTTTATGTCCTATTTATCAGACTGCTACCACTATGTCTGTGTAAACGAGGAATTGTCAAATCAAACAAAAGTATGGAGTGCCACAGGGATCAGTTTTAGGGCCTCTGCTTTTCTCCTTATACATGCTTCCCCTGGGAGATATTATCAGGATTCATGGAATAAGTTTCCACTGCCAATGATTTCCTTCAACTCAAATTACAACAAAACAGAGGTACTAATTATTGGAACAAAAACCTCAAAATAATAAGACCCTAAAATATAATCAGACTCGAATGTACTGTAATGTCAACTTCTACAGCAAAAACATTAATAAAAAATTAGGTGTTATATTTGATATCAATCTAACTTCTGAAAAACAAATTTCCAATGTTTGTAGAACAGCATTCTTCCACCTCAGAAATATTGCTAAGTTACGACACATGCTCTCTGTTGCAGATGCTGAAAAACTAGAGGACTCGAGTAGAGTCTCGAGCTCCGAGCCCTCCAATATACGGACGGCAAGCCAAATACATTTACTGCTTCAACACAAGATTATATTAAAGGGGACCTATTATGCAAAATTCACTTTTACAGGGTGTTTGAACATAAATGTGAGTCAGCAGTGTGTGTACACAACCACCCTACAATGTTAAAAGTCCACCCACTCCTCTTTCTTATATTTCTATTAATCAAAAACAGTGTCTCAAAATGGTTTTCGTATTCGCTCTAAAGTGACGTCACTTTAGAGCAGGCCACGCCCATGACTGGTGACGGACTCCACCCTATTATCATAGATCCTCCCCTGAGTGATCGACACACAGTCCGCCATTTTTTTCCGCGCTGGAGCAGCTACAGTGAGAAGAATAATGTCTCAACTTCATAAATGTCATACGTGTTCTGTTGTAGGCTGTAAAAGTGAACATAAGAGTCTTCATGTACTCCCGGCATCAGAGCCACTGAAGACGCAGTGGACAAGTTTTGTTTTTGAAGCAAATATGCCCCAAAACATACCAAAATTTGTGTATGTTTGAGCAAATCATTTTACACCGGACTGCTTTGTGAATGAGGGTCAATATAAAGCAGGATTTTCTAAATATTTGATTCTCAAGCATGGATCAGTACCAACTGTTCGTGTTCCAGCTTTATATAATGAAGATGTAAGTATCGCACTTTATATTTTGTGAATGTTTGCAAATCGCCTTTCCGAATGTGCTTGTTAGCTGATTCCACGGCTAATGCAGCTAAAGTTACCATTGTCTCTGACTGTATTCATGGAGACCAGAGCTATGTCGTTATTTTTACGCTTACTGTCTGTATAATTCATAACCGCACCTCATGCTTATATGGCTCAACTCCGGTTACGGTGTCAGTTATATTGGTTCTGATTTGTTGTTGCTATAGTATCCGAAGCACGAGCTGTAAAGGCACAGCCCTCTTCCGGAAAGGGGGCGGGGAGCAGCAGCTCATTTGCATTTAAAGAGACACACACGAGAACAGCATGTTTTTGATTCCACCCAAAAAGAGGCATTTACAACATGGTATAATAAATGATCCGTGGGGTATTTTGAGCTGAAACTTCACAGACACATTGTGGGGACACCTGAGACTTATATTACATCTTGTAAAAAGGGCAAATAGGTCTCCTTTAACATACGAACTACTGAATCACACCATGTTATTTGAAGTACATGACTGGATTAAACTATCCATCCACAACCCCTATCAATAGACGTCCAGTTAGTGAACTGATTGAAGAGTCAGTTTGAAAGAGCACACAGATGAAATTGCGGCTGGAAAAATGTCAAGGAAGCGTGCATGTACAGTGAGGATTTTCAAAGAGTTTACATTTCTATCAAAGGAGTCACAGACAGAGCCGAGTAAAGTGAGGTGTGAGATTTGTGGAGCTCACTTTTCCATCGCCTGTGGAGGCCACACCGACATCGTGCAGCATGTTCATACAAAAAAGCATGTGGATTTTTTTGTGAAGCAAAGTTCCGAATCTGACAAGGTGCACGCAAGTGAACCTCTCTCTTGGTCCAGTTCTTGAAAGAATACTACACATTTTCAATGGTCTGCATGCATACTTTCTTTCTCAAGAAAAATGCCCAAAGTTTCTAAGAGACATTTTCAGCATAATAAACTTTGGATTGGCTTTGCAATCAAGCAAACAGACACTTTTAGCCATGCACTGGACATAGAGGAGCAAGACCACATATCAGCCACAGAAATGGCTTTGCACATTCATGACCTGGGAAAAGTCTCGCAGGCCGGGCTGGAGGAATCATACCCTCTGACATTAAAAAGCAGTTGGATGGCCTGGTTGAAGCTGGTGACATGCGAGCGGATGATTTCTTTTGTGCAGTCAGAAACATTTATTCAGCATCAGTGGATTACCTCCAAAATTGGAGCCGCTCATTGGAGAACACAGAAAAACTTGAGTGGGCCCTACTGAGAGACATCCCAGAGTGGATAGACATTCAGAGCAGCCACGAACACTTCTACTCCAGAATCCCCGCTCTCAGTTTGATTGACAAAACCACGCCCTTTGATGAGCGGGCTTGTGCGAAAAACATTGTCACTCGTCGCATTACTGAGTGGAACATGAACAAGACGCCTGTGTCTGAGAGATGGACAGATAAGCTGGAGATCAAGACCATCAACTTCAGAGTCTTTTTATTTATTTATTTTTTTATCCCCTTTTCTCCCAATTTGGAATGCCCAATTCCCACTACTTAGCAGGTCCTCGTGGTGGCGCGGTTACTCACTTCATCCGGGTGGTGGAGGACAAGTCTCAGTTGCCTCCGCTTCTGAGACCGTCAGTCTGCGCATCTTATCACGTGACTCGTTGTGCATGACACCGCGGAGACTCACAGCATGTGGAGGCTCATGCTACTCTCCACGATCCACGCACAACTTACCACACGCCCCATTGAGAGCGAGAACCACTAATCACGACCACGAGGAGGTTACCCCATGTGACTCTACCCTCCCTAGCAACCGGGCCAATTTGGTTGCTTAGGAGACCTGGCTGGAGTCACTCAGCACACCCTGGATTCGAACTCGTGACTCCAGGGGTGATAGTCAGTGTCTTTACTCACTGAGCTACCCAGACCCCTAACTTCGGAGTCTTAGCCAAGGTCGTGGAGTTTGTTTTATGCCTGCCTGGGACATCTGCATCTGTGGAGCGTGTGTTCTCATTAATGAATGCAGCATGGACACCGGATAAATCTCGACTCAGTGTAACATTTATGAAGGCAATGCTTTTCATACATCTTAATTTTGGACTGGACTGCTCTGCATTTTATGATAAACTCTTGAAAGGCAAGTGCACACTGAGGAAAAACTGCTTCCAGTGAAAAGTACAAGGTGACAACAGTTACAGATGCGGATGCACCCTCTACTTCGCATAGATCTGCGCCTAGGTAAGGATACGTCAATTTCATTTTTGCTGGGAGGGGGCTGTCCCGTTTTCCACAAGCAGGAATCGGGTCACCCTATTGTTTCTCCCCCACACCTATCATATCACTTCTGAAGACATGGATTAAATCACTGGAATATTATGGATTACTTTTATGCTAGCTTTTTGTGCTTTTTGGAGCTTCAAACTTCTGGTCACCATTCACTTGCATTGTTTGCACCTACAGAGCTGAAATATTCTTCTAAAAATCTTCATTTGTGTTCTGCAGAAGAAAGAAAGTCACACACATCTGGGATGGCATGAGGATGAGTAAATGATGAGAGAATTTACATTTTTGGGTGAACTATCCCTTTAATCGCTCGACTCCATACAGCAGTTCAGTTTGTAGTCCAAAAACCCAGAAAAGAACTCCTCTGGATTTTTATAATGTCAGTTTTGGATTTATGAGTAAAATTAGGCCTGTGGTAAACATTACTTGAAGATACTTGTACGTTTTGTTCTGCAACATGAATTACACACAGTTATACCTTAAATGTGAATTTGGAGCTGTTTTGAATTGCATATCTTTTTAAAATAAAGAAAAACACATGGCAGCTTCAAAATTCAAGTTTGAGGTGTGAAAGTCCAAGTTTATTCAAGTATTGTTTTCCACAAACCCCCATTATGAAACCCTATAGGAAAATCCAGAGGGAACCCCTGGAGAATTAGACTTCCTGATTCACCGCGTTCATAATATAATGTGACAAATGAGGCGTTTTGTGACACTGTAAAATTTAAATTTAGTGACACTATTGTGAAAATATTTGAACTACTGTCACGTTACCGAAACTGTAAAGTCAGTAGCATCATTACTTTTAGTGAACTACTCGCCAACACTGATAAGCTTCACATACAGCAACTGTGACATGCCACAGACAATAATTCTGACTCATCCCTCGATTTATAAGAACAATCAGAAATTGTATTTACAGTCTATAGGGCAAGCCATTAAAATATTAAATTATAATCATGTTAACATGAGACTAGTGTAATGGAATTATTTACTAACCTTGTCTGTGAAAAGATATATATATTTTATTTTAAATAGTTTATGTTTTTTCTTCCCTTTTCTCCCCAATGTGGAATGCCCAATTCCCAACGCGCTCTAAGTTTTCGTGATGGCGTAGTGACTCTCCTCAATCCGGGTGGTGAAGGACGAATCTCAGTTGCCTCCGCGTCTGAGACAGTCAATCTGCGCATCTTCACGTGACTTGTTGAGCGCGTTACCACGGAGACGTAGCGCGTTTGGAGTCTTCGCGCTATTCTCCACGGCATTCACGCACAACTCACCACACACCCCACCGAGAGTGAGAACCACATTATAGTGACCATGAGGAGGTTACCCCATGTGACTCTACCCTCCCTAGCAACCGGGCCAATTTGGTTGCTTAGGAGACCTGGCTGGAGTCACTCAGCATGTCCTGGATTCGAACTCACGACTCCAGGTGTGGTAGTCAGCGTCAATACTCGCTGAGTTACCCAGACCCCCGAAAAGATATACATTAAATATTTTAGCTCTCGTCATGCCCATGTAAAGATTGGATGTAACTGTATCTGTAAATCATGATTTACATGAAACAAACTCCATCCAATGGGAATTACATCAGTAACACATAAACAGACGTTCAACCATCTAGTTTCACTTCGAAGGGACAATTTAAACACTGTACAGATCAAATAACACATTTCTGCATGGAGGATTTAACAGAAGCACTTGCACAAAAATATCTTCACAATTCTGCGTTTAAATCCTCTGATACAGTCGCCCCATAGATTTGCAGTGCAATGCTGTAAAAGTCATTATTGTTAGTTTTTATAAACTGGGGGACATAAATCAACAGCATGTCACAGATGTTGTACACAGTGCTTTAATGAAAGAAAAACGTATTTCTGAAGCAAGTGGGCTGAACTCTGTGTGTCAGACACACCTGCTCTCAGCTGCACGTCTGATTAACAAACGTCTTTCTACTGAACATCACAGCTGAGGGTCATGAGGTCACAGAGCAGGAATTCAGTTCTCAATCAATGAAGATCACACTAATGAAGTGTTTCTGACCACTGAAGCGTGCAAGTGTGTGTGTGCGAGATCATCCAGCGCTCTCACCTGCATTGTCATAGCTGCCGTGGATGCTGTTCCCAGGCAATGAGATGTTCTGATGCGCGTCCTCCGTGGTCTCCAGGAAAGACACCAGGTTCTCATGATAGGAGAGTTCGTCGGCCACGGGAAACGACACCACCATCATGTTGATGGGCGCTTCGCCCTCGGTGAGCGCTCTGAAGAGAGACGGGATGGGCCGGTACAGTTCCTCCACCGTGCTCTTGGCGATTGCCGGCGTGTCGCTGTAGTTCTTGGGGTTGCACATGCCTGACAACACACACATGATTTCAACTAGCTGCAGAAGATGGTAAACTGTACAGTGTTCTGCTCTAGTGGAGACCCACCACCAAAAAAATTTATTAAACAAAAATTGGAGAGGTTTTGCTATATTGTAAATATTAGGGTTAGGCATGACACGAAGCAGATTGTAACTATATTTGCAATATGACACAGCCTCGAGTGCATTACTGCTTTTATAAAACAGTTCCCACCACATAATAAAAATATGCAGTATTACACGCATCAGTCAGAGAGATGCAGCAGAAAACATGAATCTGTTCTATATGATGTGAGCTGTAGAGTTCTTACCAACACAATCACAACATTCTTCCCACAGAGTCCCCAGACACATCATACACTCCTTACAACACGAGCAGTTTCCATCCGATGGCCGGCACTGACACAACTCCTGCACAGACACAACAACACAACAGCGTACTAAAGGAGCTTTGAACTTCACACTCATAGAACAGGCGTGTGAAGACTAGTTCTGTCTCTAATTGAGAGAATCTTCATGAAAATATTTTTGGCCCTAAACTAGGGGTGTTAAAAGTACCTGTGGGTCTGGGTATCTCAGTAGTCAAAGATGCTGGCTACCACACCTGGAGTCATGAGTTCGAATCCAGGGAGTGCTGAGTGACTCCAGCCAGGTCTCCTAAGCAACCAAATTGGGCCGGTTGCTAGGGAGGGTAGAGTCACATGGGGTAACCTCCTCGTGATCGCTATAATGTGGTTCTCGCTCTCAGTGGGGCGCGTGGTGAGTTGTGCGTGGATGGCATGCCACCAGGTCTCCTAAGCAACCAAATTGGCCTGGTTGCTAGGGAGGAGAAGCTACTCGTGGTCGCTATAATGTGGTTCTCGCTCTCAGTGGGGCGTATGGTGAGTTGTGCGTGGATGCCGCGGTGGATGGCATGCCGCCAGGTCTCCTAAGCAACCAAATTGGCCTGGTTGCTAGGGAGGAGAAGCTACTCGTGGTCGCTATAATGTGGTTCTCGCTCTCGGTGGGGCGCGTGGTGAGTTGAGCATGGATGCTGCAGAGAATAGCGTGAAGCCTCCACACGCGCTACGTTTCCACGGTAACGCACTCAACAAGCCATGTGATAAGATGCACAGATTGACAGTCTCAGACGCGGAGGCAACTGAGATTCGTCCTCCGCCACCCGGATTGAGGTGAGTCACTACGGCACCACGAGGACTTAGAGCGCACTGAGAATTGGGCATTCCATATTGGAGAGAAAAAAAAAAAGTACCTGTACTTTGGTACCAAGTCAATAGTAAAATTAAAAAGATGCAACAATAATTGACTGTGTGTAGTACCAGTAGTACTGGGATACCCGTACACTTTGACTGATTGACAGATGATGTCTATGTGTGCACTTATGAGTGCTCGCGGTGATGCGGATACATGCCTAAACGTCAAATACAAAAATTAATTTCAAATACCTGAACTGGTGAGGTATTAAAGTTGAAACAGTCAGTGATGTTCAAAGTGAATATAAGCAGCAGAAGTGAAGCAGATATGTGCATTAGGAGTTCTATTCTGTACACTTTCTGTCAATCTGTTTCTTTGTTTTTATTTCAGTACTGACGGGTTACTTGTTTTGAGAATGTGAAACAATGTTACTTAGTTAACAAATTAGCTAATCGTTTTTGGTGTGGCATCGAGAAATTTCACTGGTATTGGTACTTTACCAACTTTTCCATTAAAGGGCAATAACTGCCCCCTGAATATGAGGCATGTTTTCATTGTCAAATACTTCGATAAAATGAATTTATTAACATCAATTCTGAGTACTTATATCTTATTTGGCTCGTGCAATAAAATGTAAACCAAAGCCTATAATAGAATCAGGGACAAAAACTAAATGTTTGTCATTTCGGATTGATCTGAGCCAAAAATGTATGTTCCAGTTCCGGTGTTCTGCAGCCTCCTTTCCAGATGATAACCGGTTAGAATGAAATAAAAGAACGGTTAATTACGTTCTTTAAAGTGGATGAATAACAGTTACAGTGTTGCCAGATCTCACAAGAGAAACAAGCAACCTTGCTACACCAAGAACCTATTAAGGGGACATTTTAGTCACCCCTCGTTAATTTCTGACCACAATATGGCTACTGAAATATTGATATTGAGACAACCCACCATGAATCACTTAAACCCCTTTGATTCAGTTGCTCTAAACAAAACCAGATCAACCAACACCAGAGATCACACAGAATGACATTTAACAAGCAGCTTCACTTTAATATTATTGATCTAAAACACCACACAACTGATCAGGCACGTTTAAAGCTGATGCGTGTCATTTATCCTGTCCCAGCTTAATGTGCAGACTGTAAGTTTACCATTCACATGTTGATTTCATTAAAACTATAAACACTGTTGCACTTCCAAATATTTGATCTGTTTGTTTTGAGTGGATGGACACAATGTGTCAACCAATGGCATGGACTGGGGGTGGGGCTATCTGTTTGTTAGACCAATGGAAGACATAGAGGGTGTATGCTAAAATCTATTTGAAAACAATGTTTATTTTTGCAATTCTATTTTGTGATGCTAGTGGTGCAGAAATTACACACTTCGGCTTTAAAGTAAACCTATTGTGTGCTGCAGTTTCTTTAAAAACAGAATTCAGAAGTCAAAGATCTTGTTTTTACACAGGAATGACAAAAATGCATGAAATGTGCTGCTGAAAGAGTGAAAGTGAGTTCTGAAACATGGAGTCTGAACACATGTGCACATGGACAACATACCACATCACCTCCAAAACACACTACAAACATGTTTCAACTGACTCTCAATGTTCACACACTCGTGCATGTGTTTAGAACACGTATGTCCGTCTCTTTTTTACATGTAGTTACAAACAACACAACTTACCTGAATGAGACACTTGCTGACGTCACTGGCACACAGAGCTTTATTACAAGCCAAAGAAAGAGAAAGTCCCGACAGAAGAAAGAGAAACACTGATGATGATGATGATGAAGACTGCATTCCGACCCGAACAGACCCGAACCCGCCCGACCTGCACACACACACACACGAGTGACAGAGAGATTCAGAACCGCTGGTCGAGTCAATAATAAATCAGTTTGAACTGGAAAATGAATGAACGAAACCGACGCAATAAACAAACAGCTTTAAAGTATCAAACATCAAAGACTGCAAACAATATTTGAAAGAAACATTGTAGCTCGCGCATGTGTTACATTTACAGTAATGTGATCCTCATGTGTGATTCACCAACACACAACACAACATCTGACGTACAAACTCTGACTTTCACCAACTAAAGTCTCAGTAAAAATGAAAGCGAGGAATGTTCTCGTGTTTCTGCTCTAAAACGACAAAAAGAAACACAAACTCACCGTGTGAGAATGAAGCTCTTGTGTCCTGTGTTCTTCAGAGATCTACTGCTGCTGCGAGTCTCACAACTCACACACACATGCGCCTTAAAGACACACGCACACACACAAACACACACACCATAAAGACACTGACATACACACACACTCTCTCACACACAAACACACACACCATAAAGACATTCACATACACTCACACACAAACACACACACTCTCTCTCACAAACACACACACTCTCTCTCACACACAAACACACACACACCATAAAGACACTCACACACACTCTCTCACACACAAACACACACACCATAAAGACACTCACATACACTCACACACACTCTCTCACACACAAACACACAAACCATAAAGACACTCACATACATACAAACACACACACTCTCTCTCTCTCTCTCTCTCTCTCACACACACACACACCATAAAGACACTCACATACACTCACACACACTCTCTCACACACAAACACACAAACCATAAAGACACTCACATACATACAAACACACACTCTCTCTCTCTCTCTCTCTCACACACACACACACACCATAAAGACACTCACATACACTCACACACACTCTCTCACACACACACACACACACACACCATAAAGACACTCACATACACTCACACTCACACACACACACCATAAAGACACTCACATACACTCTCTCACACACAAACACACACACACACACACACTCTCTCACACACAAACACACACACTCTCTCTCTCACACACACACACACACTCTCTCTCACACACAAACACACAAACCATAAAGACACTCACATACACTCACACTCACACACACACACCATAAAGACACTCACATACACTCACACTCACACACTCTCTCTCACACACAAACACACACACCATAAAGACACTCACACTCACACACCGTAAAGACACTCACACACAAACACACACACTCTCTCTCACACACAAACACACAAACCATAAAGACACTCACATACACTCACACTCACACACACTCTCTCACACACAAACACACACACCATAAAGACACTCACACTCACACACACTCTCTCACACACAAACACACACACACACACACTCTCTCACACACAAACACACACACACACACACTCTCACACACAAACCATAAAGACACTCACATACACTCACACACAAACACACACACTCTCTCTCACACACAAACACACAAACCATAAAGACACTCACATACACTCACACACTCTCTCTCACACACAAACACACACACCATAAAGACACTCACATACACTCACACTCACACACACTCTCTCACACACAAACACACACACCATAAAGACACTCACATACACTCACACACAAACACACACACCATAAAGACACTCACATACACTCACACACACTCTCTCCCACACAAACACACACACCATAAAGACACTCACATACACTCACACTCACACACACTCTCTCACACACAAACACACAAACCATAAAGACACTCACATACATACAAACACACACACTCTCTCTCTCTCTCTCTCTCACACACACACACACACACCATAAAGACACTCACATACACTCACACACACATGCGCCTTAAAGACACACGCACACACACAAACACACACACCATAAAGACACTGACATACACACACACTCTCTCACACACAAACACACACACACCATAAAGACACTCACATACACTCACACTCACACACACTCTCTCACACACAAACACACACACCATAAAGACACTCACATACACTCACACACAAACACACACACCATAAAGACACTCACATACACTCACACACAAACACACACACTCTCTCACACACAAACACACACACCGTAAAGACACTCACATACACTCACACACAAACACACACACTCTCTCTCACACACAAACACACACACACCATAAAGACACTCACATACACTCACACTCACACACACTCTCTCACACACAAACACACACACCATAAAGACACTCACATACACTCACACACAAACACACACACCATAAAGACACTCACATACACTCACACACAAACACACACACTCTCTCACACACAAACACACACACCGTAAAGACACTCACATACACTCACACACAAACACACACACCATAAAGACACTCACATACACTCACACTCACACACACTCTCTCACACACAAACACACACACCATAAAGACACTCACATACACTCACACACAAACACACACACCATAAAGACACTCACATACACTCACACTCACACACACTCTCTCACACACAAACACACACACCATAAAGACACTCACATACACTCACACACAAACACACACACCGTAAAGACACTCACATACACTCACACACACTCTCTCCCACACAAACACACACACCATAAAGACACTCACATACACTCACACTCACACACACTCTCTCACACACAAACACACACACCATAAAGACACTCACATACACTCACACACAAACACACACACCATAAAGACACTCACATACACTCACACACAAACACACACACTCTCTCACACACAAACACACACACCATAAAGACACTCACATACACTCACACTCACACACACTCTCTCACACACAAACACACACACCATAAAGACACTCACATACACTCACACTCACACACACTCTCTCACACACAAACACACACACCATAAAGACACTCACATACACTCACACACAAACACACACACCATAAAGACACTCACATACACTCACACACACTCTCTCACACACAAACACACACACCATAAAGACACTCACATACACTCACACACACTCTCTCCCACACAAACACACACACCATAAAGACACTCACATACATACAAACACACACACTCTCTCTCTCTCTCTCACACACACACACACCATAGAGACACTCACACTCACACACACTCTCTCATACACACACACACACACACAAAAGAAAACTTCAATTAAAATAATTTTGTACATTTTGTTTTGTTCATTTGCACAAAGTGTTCTTCAGAAGAGTTGGGATGTAGTGCATGAGTCTTTAACTGTGCTTTCATGGTGTTCTTTGGTTGTTTCACTCTGGAGTGATGGCACTATATACAGATTGTTTATGTCTTGTGTCTATACTCTTGAAACAGTGAGTATTTTACAGATTGACCCCATTGACTTCCATTGTAAGTGTCAAGGTGGCGCTGATGATTCAGAGATTGATTTGATTTACATTTGATATTACTGTTTGATAAAGACACAACATGGAAGTAAACTATAGCAAGTGTAACACATGAGGAGTATGATTTGGCTATTGTTATTTGGGTGTACTACTGAAATTATGTAAGTAATGCATCTATTTAGACAAGTGACTGAGAATATACATGTGTAAGTGATGTGTAAGTGATGTGTATTGTGTAGCTCAATGTGTGTTTGACTGTTGAGTCTCATGGAAATTTAATTTGGAAGTGATGAATGTCATTTTATCATCTGTTGCATCATCTCTTCGATATATGAAAAATAAAACATAAAAATATTACAGAATATATTCTATTATTTTTTTAATTTTCTTAAAAATGCTTGGAAAATGTTACACTGTCTGGGCATTTTGTAGATCCATTTGTGATAGATATACGTGCAGGGTCACTAAAGACCTGTGGTGTGTAATAATGTTTGATGAAACACCCATACATTGAAGGTAAATCAGTATGACTTTATCATTCGTGAAACACAAGATTGAGAGACGAGAGGATCGTGTTTTTGGCTGTCCAAGCTCCAAAATCACACATCAAATCACCTTAAAGTCGTCCACAACACTCGTGCCGTAGATTTCCATTCTTTTCTGTATGTTGTGAAGCGTCAGGATCGGTTTGTTGCTGTATGTGTTCTGCACAGATAAACCTTCATGAGTGAGTGATTGACATGATTCCAGTGTAATTAAGATCACTTAAGTGATCTTGTCCATTTGCAGAACTCACCGTCCATCAGCTGTAGGACAATAAACAAGAACTGACTGCTTCTTGTGTGAATGTGATCAGAACTGAATGTTTCCTAAACCTGCATCACACAGAACTATTTCTGCACTGATATACAGCTCTGAAACATGGAGAACACACAATGATTGACTTTCATGCTTATATATTATTTATTAATCATTCAAAAGCAACAGAATATCCACTGAAAGTCAATAAAGTGTTATGCTGCAGTCCGTTTCACTGCCGAATGGCCTTCAAGAAGTTTGTTTTGGGCAAGTCCTCGTGTTTCTCCAGCGCTGCCGTTTGACAGAAGAATGGAGGCGTGAAGTCTTCAGGGTTCTGTTCGCCCAACTGATGATTATAGAAACTGTTGATGAAGAAATGAGAAATGATTGAGTGAGATCTATTCTACAAACTCTTCTGTATCTGTCAGTACACTGTGAGTGTGTGAAGAGTTGACCTGATGGTGATCCAGCCCGTGTGTGGCATGTAGACCATCGCGCTGACCGGCAGACACGTGAACTCAGTGAAGGTGAGCATATACTGAGCTAAAGATGAGAAGAGAGACAGTTTATTCTCCCGTCACAGTTAGTGAACACTATTCTTCAGGAGAGAAACTCCGACGGCTTGTTAACCTTGAATCTCTGAAATCTCTCCAACCCACGAGTTGGTCAACAGACCCAGACCAGGAACTGATGTGGTTCCTAAAACCACCTGACCCATGAAGACAGCATCCGGAGGAACCTGCATGGGGTGAAAACTTGACTCCAGAACCTTCTTCTTACAGCTGAAGCTTGAGTAGTCGATTTCATACATCACACCCTGTAAAGAGAAGGTGTAGCGTTCATTAAAAACTGTTTGCAATATTCCATTAAAGGAATATTCTGGGTTCAATACAAGTTCAGCTCAGTCGACAGCATTTGTGACATAATGTTGATTACCACAAAAATTCATTCCGACTCGTCCCTCCTTTTCATTAAATGTGTGTTCCAGTGAGTCACTTACAATGGAAGTCAATGGGGTCAATCTGTAAACATTAAAATACTCACTGTTTCAGATGATTAAATCACTTACTAACCTTTTCAGTATAACATTATATCCAATTTTACAACTTCGTTGCCATGGTGACATAACATCTGTAAACCCAGTAAGTGATGAACTTGGTGCGTTCACGTCTATGAGATTCCGACTTGTAAATACTAATAGTAATCTGAAATTGTAAATAACTAGTTTACTCGACTTAACCTTTATTTTTTTACTATTCTTTAATAGTTTTAATTACCGTTACTCTCTAAACCCTAAAGTTGTCATTAATAAAAACATTGAAGTGGTGCTAATTAAACAGTACTTGAAATGTCGCATTTTGGAATCAAAACTCAAACATTTACGTTCTTTAAACTTTGGCTTCGAGTACTACTAACTCAAAATTATCAAGTGCAAAATAGTCTGTGTGGAATACCCATAAGCCCTTGCGCTTATGTATGTTTGGTCAAAACAAGGTAAATAATGTTGAAAAATAATAACATGTATCTAGTTTTTATTGTTGTTGTTTTGTTGTAGCTGGTTGATAGTTGTGATTAGTGTTACCTCTGCCTGTAAACTTTAAGCCATTCTTCATAAATTGTGTTTCTTTATCTCAGATTACTCTAAAAAGCTACATTTTCTCAGCTTGTATAGCTCATGCGCTTGCACATTTTGGAGATGATTGACAGGCGATGTCTGCATCTAAAAGGTGATTGGCTCTTTTACCTGTAAGGCGGGACTTTCTTTCTATATCCGTTGACCGTTGGGTGCTCAGAGCTTCTTGGTTAAGCGTTCCAATTTCTCCCGTTCATTTAAAAAGCACCTATGATGGTTTTTAAACGTGCCTAATTTTATTTAAAGGTCTCATACAATAGATTTACATGCATTCAAGGTCAAAAAACACTTTAATTTGCTCATAATTTAAATTGCAGCATTACCTTTTTCCCCCAGTGTCTCAAACGACTCGTTCTAAAAGATTCATTCTAAACTCCTCCTTTCAGAGAGCATACTCTGCTCTGATTGGTCAGATGTCCCAGTCTGTTGTGATTGGTCTACCGCTTAGTGTAGTGTTAGAGGGCGGGTCAAAGCTGTTCGCGAGCAGCCAATGAAGACCAGAGGCGGGTTTTTTGTTACCAAATTACGTAGGTTAGTACAGGAAGTAAGTCTGGAATTACTAACGACTCGTTTCAGGTGTTCAGAATCGGTTCTTTCTTTTGGGAGTCAATAACTCCATTTGTCATGCACTTTGATTTTTGATACTTTGCAGACTTTTTTACATTCACAAACAGCTATATAACACACTACATGAAAGGTATTATTTGAAAAACCATAAATAGGTGATCTTTAAATAGTAGTGGCCCGTCTCTCATAAATAATCTCTGATAAAAGTGCCAAATTATGTCCACTGAGTAGTACTGAGTAGAATCCAATGTGCCATATGGGTAACCCAGAGTCCAGTCATCATTCCTCTTATACATAAGATGTGCTATTATACTTACACTTTATTTTAATGTGTCCTTGTTACAATGTAATTACACAAGTAATTACTGATTATTACTAATTAACAACACGTACTTACTATAGGGTTTGGTTTAGGGTTAGTTGCTTGTAATTACACATAATTAATTGTTATTACTATAGTAAATGCACGTAATATGTGTAACAAGTACACATTAAAATGAAGTGTTACCCAAAACTATTTATAATTTAATCACAGATGAGTTACGTCTACTTGTAACTAGTCAACGTTATGTAAAATATAAGTTCAGTTTACTTAAAGTATGCAAATCGATTGCCTTAAAAAAATCAAAGGAAGGTCGACTAAGTAGATTTTACAGTGTTGCCTCATTGTAACCTAGATTTGTTTCTTTCTTTCTATCTTTTTGTTGTTGTTGTTGTAATAATCAAGGGACGAGTTGACATACATTTCTGTGGTAATCAACATTACGCCACAAACGCTGTCGACTGAACTGAACTTGTATTGAACCCGGAATATTCCTTTAAGACTCCATTATTACAGCATACTGAAACTATATTTGATGAACACTAGTGACCTCTTTGAAGTGCATCAGAAGATCCATATAAACCGTCTTGTCGAGTATCGTCAAGTAGTTTCTGAAGCGGATTTTTTGATCATGAGAATCATACGAGTAAGTGGCTGCAGATGTGATGATGCCGTCAGCCGCTGTCTACACGAGAGAGAGAAAAACACACATTTATTGACTTTTATTGATTTATAAAACACAATATTCTTCAATCAATCAAAACTCACCAGCGACATGCTGCCGACATACTGGCCAGGAGACACTGCAAACACACACACACACACACACACACACACAAGACATGAGAAAGTGTAAGTGAAGGTCTAATCAATAATAATAATAACAATGATAATATTAATAATGATGTTCTGACATGTTTCCAGTGTGACTCACTGCACGGCTGCGGCTGCGCACTGATCAAAGTACAGCTGAGGAAGATGAGAATCAAACACTTCATGATGAAGATCTGGAGTCTTTCACTCCATCTGATGCTCTTATATACCTGAACACACACACACACACACACACACACACACACACACACACACACAAATCCTTCACTTCTGTTTATCAGCATTACGACACTAAACATATTTCAAGACAAATATATTTAATAATAATCCGGATGATCTGTCAAGACACTTGTTCATGTGCTCGATTAATCACCGACTTTATAAAGGGAAAATGCAACATTAATAGATTTCAAAATTACAATATAAATTGTGCACTTTTATATTAAGTTAAAAACTTTCAGTTTGTAAATGTGTGTATTTAGTAGTACAGCATGTGTGTTGTGAAAAGCGCTTACAAATAGAAATGACTCGACTTGTAAAAGACAGTAAATAATGTTGCATAATGCTGATAAATGTTGTATAAATGGAAAGGTTGCAGTGGAAAGTGTCAGTAAAATTTATCAGCTCGAATTAGAAACAGCTGAAACTCTTATCAGTGAAAAACGTGGAAACACGAACAGATGTCACTGCACGATAAACACATTCAGTTTTTACATTATAAAACAGCGATGTATTAACGGTGATTAATGTTTGTTACTGTGTTTGTGCACATTTACTCTTTCTTCAGTTGAGTTTATTGTGATTTAACACTTTTGTTACAGTTTTTCTCAATTGCTTAGACACTTCCTGGAACAACTCACCATTTTCTCAAATCTTCACACAATTTTAAAAACTCACACGCAACGGTACAAACATCGAACTTCTGGGTCCCAATTCAAACTTCATCCACAGACAACACACACAAGTGGTCAAAAACTACATGAGTGTTTGTTACACATTGGTGGGATTCATTCAAAACACCGCTACCAAAAGGTTTAGAATAGGTTTGAGAAATAACAGTCACAGTACTGACTATCCAAATAAGCCTTTCAGGAACACCCTGTCAAGAGAAACTCAAAACAGGACTGTAAATACCTCTTACATTAGTGGATAAGGGAATACTGTATATGCAGTTTTGGTCAAAGACCTGACCTTTAAAATGTCACACTGACATTTCTGTCCATGCACAGTAAAATAGCCAAAGTCTGAAAGCAGCACATGTACAGGTTACTCAGCATCAGCACGTCTCAGGCCATAATATCTCATCAACGTCACACATTATGTTTGCTCTTGCCAGGCAGCGTGGGAAAAATGCCCTTGTGTGCCTTAGATAACCCTGGACAGACTCCACAGACACGTCACCACAGGTGTCCACCATTGCCTCCAGGAGGTTTGGTTGTGTGTGGGGGTTGCGGTCATACACTCTCCACCACCATGCTGAGAAAAGTCCTCAATCGGATTCAGAAATGGGGAATTTCTGGCAAAAAAAGAAAGAAAAGAACAATGAACCTGGCACGAACCAGAGCAGCCCGATGGAAACTTACGTTATCCCAAATGACAGCATATTGGGCTAGCTCTGATTCCCCTTCCTGTTGAAGAATGTTATTGTGCAGCTGATCTAGAAATTGACAAGTTGTGCCGTGTTGTATGGACCCACTTTGACATGCCGATGGAGGACGCCACGATTGCTGATGGCTGCACATAGAGTCATGTTGCCTTGTATGATGGCACGTGACCGAGGATGTTGCGCCCCCTTTTGTTAGGTTGAACCCTGCCTTGATGAAGATGTGTTCATGTGAGTCAGCCATGGCATCCAGCTCAAAGATTCTCTACAGAAGTCAAAAACACACATTTTACTGTACTACTAATACAGTACTGTAGTGTACTACTGTACTGGAATGAAAGATTGTGTACTGCAGTTACTGTAATACATTACTATACAGTACTGTATTGATATGCTGG
Organism: Myxocyprinus asiaticus; assembly: GCF_019703515.2. Lineage (NCBI taxonomy): Eukaryota > Metazoa > Chordata > Actinopteri > Cypriniformes > Catostomidae > Myxocyprinus > Myxocyprinus asiaticus. The sequence goes on from NC_059387.1 coordinate 36,284,221, forward strand.
AGAGATGGGCCATACTCTACATATCGTAACAATACTGTACAGTATAGCATTAACTATAGTATTAACTCTGTTTGAATTCATTTCAAAAGGCACACGGTACAGCTGCTTTGTCCTTCTGTGGTTCTTCTGAACGATCTGGTCAGGGGTGGAAATGCTGATGCTCTCAGTTCCTTGGAAGACTACCTGGTCTTCAACTATTTGGGTTTGAACTTCCCTCCAATGGATGGCATTATTGGCAATCACCATATTCACCAGGGCAGTCTCCTGCTCAGCTGTGAGAAGTCTCCACCTACCTCTAACAGGCGGCCACCTCTCAGTTCTGCAAAAATTAAATTTGACCATTACTGACCTACGGTCATCCATTACTGTGGTAAAAACTACACTGAGAACAAAGTGGAGATTCAGTCTATATGCACTACAACATTACATGTATCACAGTAACAACAAGGCAAATTATCTGTTTTCCCTTCTGAAAGATGCAACATGTAACAGCTTAGGTTGGGTTGCACTAGTTGTCCAGCTTCTCTCATAGTCCTCCCATGTATGAGCACATGATGAACAAGGGTGGCACGAATTTCATCTGAGATTACTTATCGTCGTCCTCCTCCTCATCTTCATCCTCCTCCTCGTAGTCCTCCTCATCTTCATCCTCCTCCTCCTCCTTGTCCTCCTCCTCTTCATCCTCCTCCTCCTCCTCCTTGTCCTCGTCTTCCTCGTCCTCCTCCTCGTCGTCCTGCTCCTCGTCCTCCTCCTCACCCTCATCGTCCTCCTCCTCCTGCTCCTCCTCCTCGTCGACCTCCTCATCTTCCTCATCCTCCTCCTCGTCGTCCTCCTCCTCTTCCTCCACCTCCTCGTCGTCCTGCTCCTCGTCCTCCTCCTCCTCATCGTCCTTCTCCTCACCCTCCTCCTCCTCCTCGTAAGGTTATGGGTTTTTGTGCTACAGGAACAAGTTTTTGTGTTTAAGCAATTGAGAAAAACTGTAATATACAACTTCATATTTTAGAATATTGTATCTTATTTTCATTATTTTTATCTATCTGTTAATGAACTTGTAAAAACAATTAGGGTACAGCGGGGTTAAAGGCTCCTTTGATCAGATTTTCTCCTAAAACACTAAATAGCATCAGAAACTACCACAGTACTTTCCTAAACACCTGTTTGTCACTAAACACTGGAATATTTTCCTGTTTCATGAGATCTTTGTGTGTGGTGTCTAAAGGTTGATTTGTATTCTTTTTTATGAATGTATCTAATGAAAATCCCTGAAATGATCACATTTCTTTTGAGAGAAAATACTTGATGATCAAGGTCATTAAATCATTTTTCAATAAGTGTCCAGTAAGTGTACGGATAGTATTTGGGGTAAAAAGGGCTAAAGGCCCCTATTAAACACATTGTTTTTCTGAAGAATATTCAAAGTGGGCTCACATTGACTGATCCAATCATAATAGAGATTAGTTTGTTTATAGAATACTTGAGATGTAATAAAATGTCAAATGTGTTTGAAATGAACAGGAAATGCTTGATTTTTCTGAAGTAGTTATTTTGAGTAAGCATCATCTTCATTTGTTACGCATAAAAGCATCTTGCTGTCTCAACATGATTTGCATTAGTTGACCAATTGTGCCCTATATCTATTGCCCCGGTATCTACACCATATCACTTTAACCCCCCTGGGGGCTTTTACCCAAAGTGAGGGGCCCTTTCGCCCCACCCTTCGCCACCTACTGAATTGAGGAAGTGACAGTTTGTTAGAGAATTTACAATGAGGATGTGCAAAGATGAATGTGTAGATGTTTTTGAGTCATTTGATCTTGAGAGCATTTCAACTCACGCTGTTCAGTATTTCTAGTCTTTTCTCCAAAAGCATCCAGACGGAATAATTCTCCTCACAAACACACATCGATCACCTCGAGCTTGAGAACAGGACAAACTCATTCTTTAAAGTCTTGAGAAGTTATCACAGCTGCTTTTACACCGTTTAACTCGTCAAACACTGTCAACAGTATAAACACACTTGTTCATTTGTTCATGTTTATTTTTGCAAATAAATTGTTGAACTGTACATCTCACAGCACTCACTCATGTAATATTCACATTACTGTCACTTTATTCATTTTATTACCTTGTTTTTAAAAAAAAGAATGAAGAAAATTAGAAACAAAAATGATCTTCCTGAAATGCAGCTGATGAAGAGAATAAACCATTAGAGAAACGCATGACTCATGTCAAGACACATGTTTGTGTGTTCAGTGCTGATATTCCCACAGACACACACACACAAACATCAGAAACACACGATCAGTTTCCCAGCAGATATGAGCGCAGTTTTACACCAACACGCTAAAGTCTCCCAATCATACGTGTAAATAATTTACCGCTTGCGTGTGAAACAGAGAAAAATGACAAATCAAAAATCATTCACAAAAAAGAAAAATCATGTACCTTCTGAAAGCAAATGAATAATTTGTTCATGTTTAAAATCAGTCGATATCAATTCATAAACTGAATAAAAAAGTTGCTGAAACAAACACACATGATGGACAAATGCAAACAAACACACACGTGTTCTGTATCTTAACGCTCCTCACACAATCCTCATGAAGATCATCGATCAGAAGAATCCTGGCAGACAATTTCAGAAATAAACTCAAGACTACAGCAGCTTTAACAGCCCACGTCCTCTTCAATGATGCACTCATTCTGTACATTAACAAATGGGTTTGTACTGTTGTGTATCAGTGTGTGTGTGTGTGTGTGTGTGTGTGTGTTGTGGATCAGTCTCTCGCAGTGTTCAGTGACGGACGAGTTTGTGTCATCCCAACAGAACACACAGATGAGTCACATGATAAAGACGGTTGTCACGTCTCCTCACTCATCTGATCCGGCCGAGCGTTTCTGCGTCCTCTTGCGTGGAGACTGTCTGGGAGACACTTTATCTGACAAACACAAAACACACACAATCAACCTCTGTGTGCACTCCATTATCAGATATAAACACTGCAGGAATCAGATAAACATGATGATCAGCTTCACTGAATACAGACTGAAGTCCACTGATGAACTCAAAAAACATTTCACAATAAAGTTCAGCAAGAAAGAGACATTAGAATATAGTCTGAGAGAGAAGAAACTCTCACCTCGCCGACTCGCCACTGAAGACACGAGAAAACAGAGAAATAAAGAAAGAAGAGCAGAGTGAGTGAACCAGCAGCAACACACCGACACACACCACACACACGCACAAGCGTGCACACACACACACACACGCACATCACACAGACACATCACACGCACACACATACACACACACGCACACATATGCACAAGGGTGCACACACACACACACACACACACACACACATCACATAGACATGCACACACATACATACACTCACACAGACACATCACACTCACACATCACACACACACGCACATACATACACTCACACACACGCACACCACACGCGCGCACACACACACACACACAAGCGTGCACACACACACATCACACAGACATGCACATACATACACTCACACAGACACCCACACACATCATACAGACACACACACACTCACACACACACACACAGACACGCACACTCACACAGACACAGACACGCACACTCACACAGACACGCACACTCACACAGACACACGCATACATACACTCACACAGGCAGACACTCACACAGACAGACACAACACAGACACACGATTTCTCATCAATATTTCTCCACTGAAGAGCAACACACAGACAGATGGAGAGATGAACACAATCATGAATGACTGTTAGGAGCTCTCAGTACTGATGCTGATTGGCTGTCTGTCGGAGCGGAGTCAGTGATTGGCTGATACTCACTGATCTGGTTGAGTGTTTCCTGTGGGATCCAGCTCATGTCCACATCATTGTGACTTGATGTTCCCATCTCCACTTTAACTGCTGGTCTCCTCCTCTATAAACACACAATAAAACACTTTATAATAACAGAAACATTCAATAATACTTAACAGCATCTGATATATCTCTTTTGTAAGTCGCTTTGGATAAAAGCATCTGCCAAATGAATAAATGGAACTGTATTTCATAAAGCGACAGTTCACCCACAAATGAAAATTCTCTCATCATTTACTCACCCTCATGTCATCCCAGATGTGTATGACTTGACAAATGAAGATTTTTAGAAGAATATTTCAGCTCTGTAGGTCCATACAATGCAAGTGAATGGTGACCAGAACTTTGAACCTCCAAAAAGCACATAAAGGCAGCATAAAAGTAATCTATAAGACTCCAGTGGTTTAATCCATATCTTCAGAAGTGATATGATAGGTGTGGGTGAGAAACAGATCAATATTTAAGTCCTTTTTTTTTTTTTGAGCATAAATTCTCCTCCCAGCCCAGTAGGGGGCGATATGCACAATGCAAAGTCAAATGCCAAAGTCAATGCAAGTCAAAGTGTAGATTTACACTAAATAAACGGACTTAAACATTTTATCTGTTTCTCACCCACACCTGTCATATCACTTCTGAAGACATGGATTAAACCACTGAAGTCTTATGGATTACTTTTATGCTGCCTTTATGTGCTTTTTGGAGCTTCAAAGTTCTGGTCACCATTCACTTGCATTGTATGGACCTACAGAGCTGAAATATTCTTCTAAAAATCTTCATTTGTGTTCAACAGAAGAAAGAAAGTCAAACACATCTGGAATGACATGAGGATGAGTAAATGATGAGAGAATTTTCATTTTTAGGTGAACTATCTAATAGATAATTTAGACCGATTTGTGTATCATTTTGATTAATTAACTGAAAGGCAGAATTTGCTTATAAATTAAACATAACTATGTCCTGCGAGCAAGTTTAACTCAACACTAGATCAATATCTCAGTTACTCAACATTTTAGAGCAGAGCAAAACTAGAAAAATGTATATTCACTAAAGACATTTCCATGACTTCAAAGACTTCCAGGCCTGGAAAACACCATTTTAAAATTCCCTGATATTTCCTGGTTTTCCATGACTGTGACCTGTGATATTCTGCATTGAGTCGACAGTATAAATATCCTCTATGACAAAATCAGCTTTACTGATTAAACAGTGCATTTTATTCCAGCAACTCTTTCACCGATTGGTTGATCTCATGACATCATCATATCACATGTGTGTAGTCATCTCAGAGTGTGTGTGTGTCGTTTCTTACCTTGCGTGACTCGAGCAGTTGATGTAGACCGACCACAACCAGCAGACCGAGACCAGACAAAAACACGTACATGAAGATCCTGAACAAACACGAACAATAAAACACAACAGACGATTGTTACAGCATTTATGACCATTAATGTCTCGTTAAATGTTTATTTGATGTTATACTGTACATTGTTAGTATTATTTTTATTACTGTTACTGCCACCCAGTCTGAATTATATTCATTTCTGTGTTACAATTGTTTCATTATTGATGTAAACACAATCATGCCCAAACTGAACTATTGACTGGAGTCCAGTGGCACCCACTGATCACACCGAACAAATCAAACGGAAAGAAACTGATGCTTTTAATTATCTCACGTCTCTCCGTCGAGTCCGTCCTCTCTCTCTGTGATAGTGACCGTCTGATTAAACACGGCGTCCTGGAACACGTTTCCCTGAAACACACCACAAAACACACCATCAAATGATGGAAAAACACCAGCAGAAACTGAAGAGGAACCTCCATCATTTCATCTACACAAAAACATCTCGTGACCTCTGACCTGTACACACGGCATACTGATTATTTCAGAGCATGTGCGACAATAACATTCAAATAGTAGTGCGCTACAATTTTGTCAAAAACGACGTAACTTTTGTCAAGATTTAAAATTGTGGCCAATATTACTGTCAGTTCATTCATCTGGCTGGAAATGGTCAAGTTGAAAGCATTGCATTGTGGGATACAGTATTCAGGGCATTACGCTCTGGTAGTAGCAGAACGAGTTGCATGTTATAAGCCTGTCAAATTAAAATTTGAAATGTAAATATCACTCAATTTTGAGATCAAAATGCACATTCGAGTGCTAAAATGAGCATTTAAATGTTTTATGTGGGTCAAGCACTGTTGATGACTTACAGTCTTGTGCTAAAACAGATGCAGCGCAACAAATACAACAGAACACAGGTGTTGAGATGCCCTTTAAAGGTGGGATTTCCTTTTAAACTGACACAGAGCATTAAAAAAAGCATCGTTACTGCACAAGACGCTTAAAGAAAAAAAAACAGCAAAACAAGACACAACATACAAAGACATCCGTCTAGTGCATGCCAACATATGCATTCACAGTGAACGGCCCCTAGAGCTGGAGGTCATTAGCGGTTGTGTCTTGACATGCATTGGCTTCTCGCTGCACAAGCATTAGTTACATACATACAACACTGTGTACCGCCGGTATTATGAAGCTTGTGTCCGTGGTAAACGATGACACTGGTCTGTGCAACACTGAGTTAACAGAACTGTCCACTCACGCTGCTGTCTTTGTAGTTGAGGTTGATGACGAGACCGAAGGGTCGACCTCCCATGGGTTCAGCCGGGATGAAGGAATACTCAAACGTGGCCTGACGCTGTGGAGGAACCACCGTCCCGAGCTGAAGAGCCGTGAAGTTCTGGATGAAGAACTGGAAGTCCTGCGGGTAACGGAACGAAGCGTCCAGAGACTCCACGACGAAGTTCTCCGAGCCTTTATTAGTGAAACCCAACAGGAACTTCACGATGTTGTTCGCAGGAAAATCTGAAACAGTGAGTGAATAAAGCCGACAGATCATCAGATACAGAGAGACAAGAAACCTGTCAAGAACATGTGCGAGTCACTTTTCACACGGAAATCAAAAGAAGGAAATCAATTCCATTTTCCTCATAAACTCTCACTACTGTAATGTGAAGCAGCTTTTGGCCCACATGCTTCAGAGATCCGGAACATGCCAAGGACTGAAATTAGACGAGCTTAAAGCATCCACATTTTTTTATTTTCTCCCCAATTTGGAATGTCCAATTCCCAATGTGCTCTAAGTCCTCGTGGTGGCGTAGTGACTCGCCTCAATCCGGGTGGTGGAGGACGAATCTCAGTTGCCTCCGCATCTGAGACCGTCAATCCGCGCATCTTATCACGTGGCTTGTTGAGCGCGTTACCGCGGAGACGAAGTACGTGTGGAGGCTTCACGCTATTCTCCGTGGCATCCACGCACAACTCACCACACACCCCACCGAGAGCGAGAACCACATTATAGTGACCACAAGGAGGTTACCCCATGTGACTCTACCCTCCCTAGCAACCGGGCCAATTTGGTTGCTTAGGAGACCTGGCTGGAGTCACTCAGCACGCCCTGGATTCAAACTCGCGACTCCAGGGGTGATAGTCAGCGTCTTTACTTGCTGAGATACCCATCCACATTTAAAAAAAAATAAAATATATATATATATATTTTATACTATTATTTAATTAAAAGCAGTCACTTTCTTTGACTTTTATTTTCTTCTGTGTGTAGCACACTGAGCTGTACATGACAGGTGCTACAAAAATAGAGTTTATCATTATTATTATATGCAATATTATCATTGCCAGTACTATGATGTGAAAAATATATTCAAGAAAAATAATGAAAATCTTAATGATCCCAAATAATGCTTCATTTTATTTCAAAATATATAATTTGTTCTTTCATGTAATTTTTATTTGTGAAATATGAACCAGAGATGTACCTTCTCCTTTGACGAAGAGGATGGTCGAGTCAGCGTTCGGTGAAGCCTTCATCTCTCCCACCAGACCTTCATCCTCCTCTTTCTCTTCAGTCTGACAACATGAATGCCATCAATAATCAGTATTGGGTAAATTACTCAAAAGTAATCCACTACAAATGACTTCTCTAAAAAGGGACTCAGATTAGTTAATTTTAAAGTAATCACATTACTAATGAACACTAATTACTGTCTAAACCAAGTTTAATATAAACTTAAAAATATAATCACTGAACTGATCAACACCACATCAGATGAGATTAGTTTAGTTCTCTTACTAGTTCAGTGTTTTCATCATCTTCCACTTCTGCTTCATCATCCTCATCTTCAGCTATGACATCATCAGCCATATCTTCTTCCACTGCCTCCTCGTCCTCAGTCGCATCCTGTGCAGCCACCACCAGACCTGAGCACACATTAACATGGTTAAATATCTTAAACTGGATACAATAACTTCAGACATTATGCAGAACTTCCACTGTAATGCACCAGTATTAAAATGCATGTAATAAATGTAATAAAAGTGAAATTAACTGTTTGAATACAGATTGGATACTTTATAAAACCCTTATAACCTGCTAATAACGTACTGAAGTGATACAGATGGCATTACCATGTGACTTCAAAATTACCATATTCATATAGTAAGGCATTTACAAGGTACTACAAGGGACTCCAGAGAATACTATGGCATTACCAGGGTAAATTCCAAAGACATGACAATACTATAGTACTTTGTAGTACTTTATAAAGAGACCAAAGTCAAAATGAAAGTGCAGTTAATGTGATGTGCAGAACTCATGCATAAGAGAGAATAGAACAAGAGTGAGATATATTGCACTTTAAATGCAGTTATATGTGCATGTAATCATACTAATGTATAAATACTTTATTAAATCTGTTATAGTAACAGTTTGAATGAATGTCAGTTCCAGTTATAAGGACACGTCACATACACACTCACACACATACATACATATACACACTCACTCACTCACACACACACTCACATATACACACTCACATACATACATATACACACTCACTCACTCTCACACACTCTCACACACACTCACTCACTCTCACACACGCGCGCACACACATACATACATATACACACTCACTCACTCACACACACACTCACATATACACACTCACATACATACATATACACACTCACTCACTCACACACTCTCACACACACTCACTCACTCTCACACACGCGCGCACACACATACATACATATACACACTCACACACTCACTCACTCACATATACACACTCACTCACACACACACACTCTCACTCACATACACACTCACTCACACATATACACACTCACTCTCACACACATATACACACTCACTCTCACACACACACACACACACTCACACATATACACACTCACTCACACACACACTCTCACTCACACACACACATATACACACTCACTCACACACACACACACACATATACACACTCACTCACACACACACACTCTCACTCACATACACACTCACTCTCACACACACACACACACTCACACATATACACACTCACACACACACACACACACACACACATATACACACTCACTCACACACACACACTCTCACTCACTCACACACACACACTCTCACTCACACACACACACACACTCTCACTCACACACACACACACTCTCACTCACACACACACACATATCACACACTCACTCACTCACTCACACACAAACACACACACTCTCACTCACTCAAACTCACACACACACAAACACACTCTCTCTCTCTCTCACACACACACACACTCACTCACTCACTCTCACACACTCTCTCACACACACAAACACACTCTCTCGCACACACACACACACACACACACACACACACACACACACACTCACTCACTCACTCACTCACTCTCACACTCTCACACACAAACACACTCTCTCTCTCTCTCTCTCTCACACACACACACACACACACACACACACTCAAGCTCTAGTGTGATTCTAAGAGTTAAAGCGACTCATAAAGGCACTCTTTATCACATTATTGAAGAGTTAATATGTGAATATTATCGATGACTGATCAGATACCAGTAAATATAATTAAAGTTTGTAAATGTGCGGCCTGATGAAACACGTGAATTAAAACTTACCTTTCATCAGCAGCGCTGCGGGAAACGCCAGTAAGAGCAGCAGCAGTTTATGCAGCAATTTCATCTTTTTAATGAGACAATAATAAGACAAAAACGAGAATAAATGAGATTGAATTAGAGAAACACGTCTGAACAATCCCCACGCTGACGAACACCTGCACTGCGCCTGCGCGTCATGCAGGACAACACTGACGTCACACGCGCAGAGACACGTGTCGCCATAAGGGTCTGAAGTGGGCGGGGCTTAGATTGCAGGGCGTGGCCTGTAACTGGACTTGTACGATGAGCTTCAACAATAATTTTTTTTTAAATAGTTTTAACTCTTTACTGTTTTCGGTTCAACGTCTATTAAAGTTGGTCAGTATCATTATTCAAGTGTAAACTATTTACTATTGAAACAATGTTTAGACACCTCTGTCACGTGAAACATGTTACTTTTCTCAGCGCTACTCAGGATGACCAATCACAGTCGACTGCGATTACATGTTATTCGATCATTTAGTAGAGATTTCCATTTATAACTCAGGTATGAATATTTCAAATTAAAACATGTAAATAACTATATTTTTTACAGTACACATATCTCAACTTAGACGAAAAATGTGCTGAGATTTGAATGCGGTGCTCTCTGCAGGACGTTTGTGTTTATTGAAAAGCTGAAAACAGATGCCGCTAAATGCGCGTCACTAACAGCCACACTGCGACTGCGCAGTATACAGGACACTGCTGACGTCACACACTCAGAGACATGTATGCTTCACACTTTATATTTATTAAAAAATAATAATGATAAAAAATACTTTACATTTATATACACTCAAAACACATTTCAGCCTATTTTTAAGATTTGCACATTACATAACAAATTTCCATCAAATTGAATTTTGTAAATTTAAAAAAAAAACATTAAATTAGTAAAACTTGAAATATTTAGTTTTTATTTTGTTAAAGATTGCTCGATTCAATTTGATGGCATTTTGTTATGAAATTGAAATGCATAAATTGTACAGTTATTTGTGCAAGTATAATTTTTTTAGACACTATTATTATTTTAATTAATGAATCATTAATTTTCATTAATATGGACTTTTTATTAATATTAAGTCTAATATCATAAATATGTTAAACAACAATAACTCAAACACAAATGCTGGACAAAGCCTTTTATTTCCATAATAGTGAAACACTACAAGTAATATAATGTTAAGAAAAACAGTGATGAGGGTAAATAAAGATGAAGATTTTAGAGGATTTTAATTTGAAGTAATGTCAGAATACTTAAAACACAAAAACAAACCAAAAAACCTGTGATAACTTGAACAATAGTCCTGTTGAACACAACAAACCCAAAAGCCAAACTTCAGCACTTTAAATGATCTGTCTTCTCTGACAGCGACATCTCTCTCAAACCGGCTGATAATGAGCTTACACTTCATCTGCTTTCATGCATTTCTCACATACTGTACATCACCTGCTCTCAGAGTTTATGCAGTTTATATTACACAGATTTTTGTGTCTTCAGGGTGATTAAAACATAAGCCAGAATAACTTCTATAGCACAAGTTTATATGATGTAGAATTACAAATGCAGCTCCTCGATTGATCAGAAGTTATTTTGAAACACACACACTCTGATTTGGACTATATGCATCAGTGCAATCAGAAGTTATGAGATAAAGATGTTCTACTGAGACGTTACAGACCATATTTACAGTCCTGTCACCACGTGCAATTAGTTTATGTGCTAAAAGATAAATTAATGAGAAGTACAGTCACTTTAGATCACATGACCTCAACTACATCTCTTATGTATCAGCAGATGAAAAAACAATAAAGTGAGCTCATATATTTCTATGAGTATTAATGACGTCATTTAGTGGACATACAGTGATGCGACCGGACACTTTTATCATGATGAAATAATGATGCTGTGTGTTGTTCACCCTGATTAAAAGGTTTTGCTGATCTGTTAACATGCCCTTCATGCAAATCAAACTAGTGTGACGAGTTGCAGAAAACACAAATGAGTAGTGAACAGAAAAGGCATCAAATGCTGCTTATAACTTTGCTTTTCTAAAGCACAATTCTACACACATTAAAAATCAAAACACAAAAAGAAAAGGAGCTCAGTTTCTACATACAGAAGATGATTCATGATGTCACAAACCAACATGAACCTGATTTGTTGAAGTGTAATAACACGCCTAATAATGATGACTACCAAAATGACACATGAAAAAGTTATGTTGATGTGTAGACTGTCATGTTAGTCTAACTTTTCACTCATTGTGATTTAAACATCTGACCAAACACACGACATCACTTCCTCCTACTAAACCCTTGTGTGATCATCTCTCTCACGTGTCATGTTCTTTGCATGCTCGCTGATATCTGTGCTGATGTCAGTAGAAAAAATCATTTCGGTGATGGAAGCTAAAGGAAGATAAACTACTGTGTGAAAACATGAGTGTGTCAGAAGCAGGTGTGATAATGTAATAATCGTTTACTAATAAACGAGAGGCATGTCTCAGTTGAAACATTCCACATAATTGGCAGGAAGCATGCCGGACTTTCCCGTCCGCTGAACGGTGCCGAACATCCATCCCTCATCAATGTGCTGAGCATTTATGATCACGTCACCGTCACGGAACGAAACCTCGTCGTGATCTTGAGCAGCGTAATCGTACAGCGCTCGATACACCCTCTGTGAGACACACACACACACGACACGTGGTTGAGATTCTTCTCGTTATTGCCTTCATTAACACAACTACACACTGAACTCAACTATCACAACAACACTACATGTGTGTTATAAACTCTACATCAGCACCGCTACACTTAAACACAATCATCTGAATTTATACACTTTTGAGACACACGGTATGACAGAAGAGCAGCACATCATGTGGATAAACACATCCTATTCAGAACATTTCAGATGTTTGAGAGACTGTAGAATCCACAGACTGCAAAAGTTCAAGGAGTCAGATTTGGCTTGATAATTTGATGAGAAATATTTTATTTAATATGGAATGTATTTATAAGATTTTCCTTGTTAAGACTGTTATAATAATTCATTCATAACAAATATTCAAAAGTTATGGTCAGCTAAACTTCTAATTGAAAGTTTACTGAACTGTTTTACATGTAAAGTTTTATAATCCAACTTTACTTGTTAAACTGGTAACTAATTTGCCTTAAATTGAATAAACTCAATGCGTTATAATTTTAAGTTGAGTCAACAATGTATTTTTTTTACTGTCATATACAGTATAGGATACTTCTATACTGATCCCCCACACGGGAAAAAATGTGATTGCTTATTTTCTCTTATTTTCACGAGGCAAGTCACTTGTTTTAGGCTTGTTTTTTGAGGTCAGGTCACTTGTTTCTCTTGCAAGATCTGGAAACACTGCAACTGTGTATCATCCAACCTTAGCACAGAGTACTGACATTTCTAAAAAATATTGTTATTCTTTTATCTCATTCTAACTGGTTACCAATTGGAAAGCAGGCAGCAGAACAAAAAAAATTAAGTATCTGCTCAGAACATCCCTGCTAGAATCGGACTAAATTCACATACATGCAGTTATTATGGGCTCATATTAATTGAGAGACTAGTAAATTGAATATTTGCATTTTAAAACTTCATTTGTCACATAGCAGGACTATTGAACTGAACTGGACAAAAGCTAATGGTGATTAAAAAAATGTGGGAAAAATGCTGTCCAGTTTCAGCACCTAAAATATACACTTGTGACTTTAATCATTCATATCCATTTGAAATCTTACTGTTAAAAAAAAAAAGTGAATGTTAAATTTCCATTTCTCTTTTTTGCTTTATAGTATAAAAGACTGAGTAGCAAAAGCAACAAAATCAAATTATACACTGAGAGCGATGAACATCAGCACTCACTCACAGTGTTGACGCTTATCTCATTTCAACACGTTTTGTCACATCATGTCAATCACTTGCTGTCAGCATTTGTGCTGTTAGTTCATCATGAGGTTTGTATGTTCTCTCACCATGCCAGCAGATTGTGGAGGTGACTGAACGCTGCGGATGGGCTGCGTGTGTCTGTAACTCTGCTGATGAGGATGAGGGGTGTGATGATGACCGCCGCCCTGCTGGTAAACACCTGCCATCACAACAGATCAAAAACACTCAAACAAACTGAGAGAGAATTCATGACCGAAGAGACTTCAGCAGCCCATCATCCACAAAACTGTCTGTAAAACTGTTAAAAGGTGAATATAAACTTCAGGTGAGGTATACTGTAATGAAACCCAAACATATTATTAAGAAAATGAAACACTGCTGAACTGGGGTAAGTTGTAAAATGTTGTGCTGGTCTCACAGGAATCGCAGACACAAATGTGCATTATAAACCTGTGAATGAATTCTGTGATCAAATAAGATTGTTTTAAATGCAAGGAAATGAAAAGTTAAAATAATAGAAATGTTGACTTTTGTTTCTATGGAAGCCCATTTCTGCCACATTGAAAAATAAACTCTGCTTTGGTAATTCATAATTATGAAACTAATATTTCTGGGATAAAAAGTCATAGTTATGAGAGACTAAGATAATTATGAGATAAACATTTTAAATTATGATATACTAATTATTATGAGATAAAAAGTCAAAATTATGAGATAAAAAGTCAAAATTATGAGATAATTAGTCAAAATGATGTCAATTATGAAAATAATTAGTCAAAATTATGAGTAAGTCAATTATGAGATATAGTCAAAATTATGAGATAGTAAATCAATTATGAGATAATTAGTCAAAATTATGAGTAAGTCAATTATGAGATAAATAGTAAAAATTATGAGATAAGTCAATTATGAGATAAATAGTAAAAATTATGAGATAGTAAGTCAATTATGAGATAATTAGTCAAAATTATGAGTAAGTCAATTATGAGATAATTAGTAAAAATTATGAGATATTAAGTCAATTATGAGATAATTAGTCAAAATTATGAGTAAGTCAATTATGAGATAATTAGTCAAAATTATGAGTAAGTCAATTATGAGATAAATAGTAAAAATTATGAGATAGTAAGTCAATTATGAGATAATTAGTCAAAATTATGAGATAGTAAGTCAATTATGAGATAATTAGTCAAAATTATGAGATAGTAAGTCAATTATGAGATAAATAGTAAAAATTATGAGATAGTAAGTCAATTATGAGATAATTAGTCAAAATTATGAGTAAGTCAATTATGAGATAATTAGTAAAAATTATGAGATATTAAGTCAATTATGAGATAATTAGTCAAAATTATGAGTAAGTCAATTATGAGATAATTAGTCAAAATTATGAGTAAGTCAATTATGAGATAATTAGTCAAAATTATGAGTAAGTCAATTATGAGATAAATAGTAAAAATTATGAGATAGTAAGTCAATTATGAGATAATTAGTCAAAATTATGAGTAAGTCAATTATGAGATAATTAGTCAAAATTATGAGATAGTAAGTCAATTATAAGATAATTAGTCAAAATGATGAGTAAGTCAATTATGAGATAAATAGTCAAAATTATGAGATATTAAGTCAATTATGAGATAATTAGTCAAAATGATGAGTAAGTCAATAAGATAATTAGTCAAAATTATAAGTCAATTATGAGATAAATAGTAAAAATTATGAGATAAGTCAATTATGAGATAAATAGTAAAAATTATGAGTAAGTCAATTATGAGATAAATAGTAAAAATTATGAGATAAGTCAATTATGAGATAATTAGTCAAAATTATGAGTAAGTCAATTATGAGATAAATAGTAAAAATTATGAGATAAGTCAATTATGAGATAATTAGTCAAAATTATGAGTAAGTCAATTATGAGATAATTAGTCAAAATTATGAGATATTAAGTCAATTATGAGATAATTAGTAAAAATGATGAGTAAGTCAATTATGAGATAAACAGTCAAAATTATGAGATAGTAAGTCAATTATGAGATAAATAGTAAAAATTATGAGATATTAAGTCAATTATGAGATAATTAGTCAAAATGATGAGTAAGTCAATTATAAGATAATTAGTCAAAATTATAAGTCAATTATGAGATAAATAGTAAAAATTATGAGATAAGTCAATTATGAGATAAATAGTCAAAATTATGAGATAGTAAGTCAATTATGAGATAAAATGTCAAAATTATGAGATATTAAGTCAATTATGAGATAATTAGTCAAAATGATGAGTAAGTCAATTATAAGATAATTAGTCAAAATTATAAGTCAATTATGAGATAAATAGTAAAAATTATGAGATAAGTCAATTATGAGATAAATAGTCAAAATTATGAGATAAGTCAATTATGAGATAAATAGTCAAAATTATGAGATAAGTCAATTATGAGATAATTAGTCAAAATTATGAGTAAGTCAATTATGAGATAATTAGTAAAAATTATGAGATATTAAGTCAATTATGAAATAATTAGTCAAAATTATGAGTAAGTCAATTATGAGATAAATAGTAAAAATTATGAGATAGTAAGTCAATTATGAGATAAATAGTAAAAATTATGAGATATTAAGTCAATTATGAGATAATTAGTCAAAATGATGAGTAAGTCAATTATGAGATAATTAGTCAAAATGATGAGTAAGTCAATTATGAGATAAATAGTAAAAATTATGAGATAAGTCAATTATGAGATAAATAGTAACAATTATGAGATAGTAAGTCAATTATGAGATAAATAGTAAAAATGATGAGATAGTAAGTCAATTATGAGATAAATAGTAAAAATTATGAGATATTAAGTCAATTATGAGATAATTAGTCAAAATGATGAGTAAGTCAATTATGAGATAATTAGTCAAAATTATGAGTAAGTCAATTATGAGATAATTAGTCAAAATTATGAGTAAGTCAATTATGAGATAAATAGAAAAATTATGAGATAAGTCAATTATGAGAAAAATAGTAAAAATTACGAGATAGTAAGTCAATTATGAGATAAAAAGTCAAAATTATGAGATAGTAAGTCAATTGAGATAATTAGTCAAAATGATGAGTAAGTCAATTATGAGATAATTAGTCAAAATTATGAGTAAGTCAATTATGAGATAATTAGTCAAAATTATGAGTAAGTCAATTATGAGATAAATAGAAAAATTATGAGATATTAAGTCAATTATGAGATAATTAGTCAAAATGATGAGTAAGTCAATTATGAGATAATTAGTCAAAATTATGAGTAAGTCAATTATGAGATAATTAGTCAAAATTATGAGTAAGTCAATTATGAGATAAATAGAAAAATTATGAGATAAGTCAATTATGAGAAAAATAGTAAAAATTACGAGATAGTAAGTCAATTATGAGATAAATAGTCAAAATTATGAGATAAGTCAATTATGAGATAATTAGTCAAAATGATGAGTGTCAATTATGAGATAAATAGTCAAAATTATGAGATAGTAAGTCAATTATGAGATAAATAGTCAAAATGATGAGTAAGTCAATTATGAGATAAATAGTCAAAATTATGAGATAGTAAGTCAATTATGAGATAAATAGTCAAAATGATGAGTAAGTCAATTATGAGATAAATAGTCAAAATTATGAGATAGTAAGTCAATTATGAGATAAATAGTCAAAATTATGAGATAGTAAGTCAATTATGAGATAATTAGTCAAAATGATGAGTAAGTCAATTATGAGATAATTAGTCAAAATTATGAGTAAGTCAATTATGAGATAATTAGTCAAAATTATGAGATAGTAAGTCAATTATGAGATAATTAGTCAAAATTATGAGTAAGTCAATTATGAGATAAATAGTAAAAATTATGAGTAAGTCAATTATGAGAAAAATAGTAAAAATTACGAGATAGTAAGTCAATTATGAGATAAAAAGTCAAAATTATGAGTAAGTCAATTATGAGATAATTAGTCAAAATTATAAGTCAATTATGAGATAAATAGTCAAAATTATGAGAAAGTCAATTATGAGATAAATAGTAAAAATTATGAGATAGTAAGTCAATTATGAGATAAATAGTAAAAATTATGAGATATTAAGTCAATTATGAGATAATTAGTCAAAATGATGAGTAAGTCAATTATGAGATAATTAGTCAAAATTATGAGTAAGTCAATTATGAGATAATTAGTCAAAATGATGAGTAAGTCAATTATGAGATAATTAGTCAAAATTATGAGTAAGTCAATTATGAGATAAATAGAAAAATTATGAGATAAGTCAATTATGAGAAAAATAGTAAAAATTACGAGATAGTAAGTCAATTATGAGATAAAAAGTCAAAATTATGAGATAGTAAGTCAATTATGAGATAATTAGTCAAAATTATGAGAAAGTCAATTATGAGATAAATAGTAAAAATTATGAGATAGTAAGTCAATTATGAGATAAATAGTAAAAATTATGAGATATTAAGTCAATTATGAGATAATTAGTCAAAATGATGAGTAAGTCAATTATGAGATAATTAGTCAAAATTATGAGTAAGTCAATTATGAGATAATTAGTCAAAATTATGAGTAAGTCAATTATGAGATAATTAGTCAAAATTATAAGTCAATTATGAGATAAATAGAAAAATTATGAGATAAGTCAATTATGAGAAAAATAGTAAAAATTACGAGATAGTAAGTCAATTATGAGATAAAAAGTCAAAATTATGAGATAGTAAGTCAATTGAGATAATTAGTCAAAATGATGAGTAAGTCAATTATGAGATAATTAGTAAAAAATTATGAGATAGTAAGTCAATTATGAGAAAAATAGTAAAAATTACGAGATAGTAAGTCAATTATGAGATAAAAAGTCAAAATTATGAGATAGTAAATCAATTGAGATAATTAGTCAAAATGATGAGTAAGTCAATTATGAGATAATTAGTAAAAAATTACGAGATAGTAAGTCAATTATGAGATAAAAAGTCAAAATTATGAGTAAGTCAATTATGAGATAATTAGTCAAAATTATAAGTCAATTATGAGATAAATAGTCAAAATTATGAGATAGTAAGTCAATTATGAGATAATTAGTCAAAATTATGAGAAAGTCAATTATGAGATAAATATTAAAAATTATAAGATAAGTCAATTATGAGATAAGTCAATGAGATAATTAATAAAAATGATGAGACAGTAAGTCAATTATGAGATAATTAGTTAAAATTATAAGATAGTAAGTAAATTATGATTATATCAAAATTATAAGGTACTAAGTAATAATTAAAAGATAAAGTCAAAATTATGAGATAATTAGACAAAATTATGAGATAATAGTAACAATAATAATATGTTTAATTTATATAGCACCTTTCGCTTCACAATAAAGAACAGTAACATAACAATCATATAGACAATCATATGGACAGTGGACAGTTGTCCAGTCCGGAACAAAAACAAATGCAGTTGCATATAGCAGATATCAGATCGTGCAATCAGATATAGTAAGTCAATTATGATTATATGTCAAAATTATAAGGTACTAAGTCATAATTATAAGATAAAGTCAAAATTATGAGATAGTAAGTCAGTTATAAGATTTAAAGTCATATTTAAGAGATACAAATCTTCAAGTCCAAAATATGAGATATTAAATCATATGACTGATCCCATTTCTTTTCATGTGGCAAAAACAAGCTTTCATACTGTAAGTTTTTCAGTGTCCTGAAACAGTAAATGATCATAAATAAGTTGAATGTGATCGACAGCACACAGCAGTCATGTTTTCAGTGTGTGAGATTTATAAATGAGTGAAACCAACATTTACAGTGTGTGTATTGATGCCAGTGCAGCACACGTGTGATTATATCCAGTCATGCTCTCTGTGAGTGCCCCACACACACACACACACACACACACACACACACACACACGTGTGATCTTGCCTGAAGCGGATCTCTCCTGCAAAACAGAACCACTGCTGCTGTACACAGAACCGCTCCAGAACTCTGAGGCCAGAGAACTGCTCTCCGATGGTGCTCGAGACGGCACCGACTGCGCAGACGGCTGCTGAGTCAAACGACTCACACGCTCTTATTAACACACACACACATCCAGCAGAGGACAGCAGAGACCAGAGTGAGCCCAAGGAGAAAGTAAGTACAGACAGCAGCAGTAATGTAATTAAATGAACAGCTAAAACACTCCGAGTAAATGCAGGAAACAGGAAGAGAATAACTCTTTAATATTGTCGAGTGTGTGCATATGTTGTTAGCGTCTGCAGTACCCGTCATTCTGCGCAGACTTTTAGATTGAATATTGTCCTCCACTGGGTCAAAATCAAAGATTGATCCCGGATCAGTCCTCCAAACCTTCAACTCTTCACCACAACACATGCAAAGGTCAAAGGGTCAACAGTGTTGATCAATGTTAAACATGAAGAACAGCTTTCAGGAATATATTATAGACAAAAACAACCTGTGAAGAGCAAAACTTCAGTTATATACCGTATGATCTGACTGTGAAACTGCAGCATCATAAAGTGTCATGAGACACACGTGTTAATCAGAGTGAAATCTTTGAACCAAAAACACATTCAGACTGTAAGAAACACTGAGATAAGAGTGAAAGAGACAAACAATTTATACTGTTTCATGAGACACAGATGAAGGTTAATAAAGCACAAACTCCACGCTTGAAGCCTGAAGAACTCTTTAACACATTTCACATGATTTCCTCAAACATCAACATCCCTCTTCAGCGCAGATATACT